>NC_134876.1:11645098-11660098 GCF_041734735.1 Babylonia areolata | reverse complement strand
TAAAAACAGCAGTAAAATAACCCATTCTAGTTTTATTTCTCTCTGTGTGTTGCTGTTGTGAATTTGACTTCTCTCTCTCTCTCTCTCTCTCTCTCTCTCTCTCTCGGTGGGAGGGGGGGGGGGCGTTTTGCACGTGCATGAGAACTGAACGTGTGTGTCACACAGTCGTCAGTTTTTCAGTAGTTACTGTGACTACAGATAGTGTACGGTACTGAAAACTTGCCACCTAGTTCATTTAAGACTAAGCCGTGGGCCCAGCTGCAGTTCCGCTCGGTTTGTGGTGGCTTTCACTCAGTTTTTATCAACTTTATGGTGAAGAGGGCAGTGCTGAAGAGAAAAAGTTGGGTGGCCATGCTGTCAGCTCGTTCCCGTACGACCGGTGTCTTGCTTGGTCTGGTCCTCGTGTTCATGTTTTGGGGGGACAATTTATATCAACGCCGCGGATCTGGAGAAATGTTACTACGATGTGGAGACATTGAAGCAAACCCCGGCCCCAACCCTGACCAAGGCGCCTCAGGATCCTCCAGCATGCGGCAGACCCGGCTGTCCTCCTCCCACCCGTCTCGCTCCTCCAAGGAACCATCCCTTGCTGACGTCATGTCATGTATCCAGGATGTGAAGAAGATGAACGCTTCCATGAACAGCAAGCTGGACGACGTGAAAGACGAAGTGCATCAGCTGCGTCAGGAGCATGGTGCTTTGCAAGAACTTGTATGTGGACTCAAGGATGAGGTGAGGGATTTACGCCAGAAGAATGACGTTCTCGAACAAAATAACAATGATTTAACGGCTAAGGTAAAGAATCTAGAGAATAAATGTGATGATCTGGAAAGCAGGTCTAGAAGGAACAATCTAATTTTTTTACGGAATGGATAAAAGAGAAGGAGAAACAAGTGAACAATGTGAAGAACGGATTCAGGACTTGATCACTGACACACTGGAGCTTTCAGATAGTTTTGAGTTTGAACGAGTTCACCGATTGAATGCGAAGGCAGACTCCCCAATAATCGCTTGCTGTTCGTTCTATAAGCAGAAAGTCAAAATTCTTAAAGCTAAGCAGAAGTTGAAGGGCACAAACGTGTTTATTGGGGAAGATTTTACAGAAAGGGTTCGAGAGATAAGACGGAAGTCCACATTTAAAGAAAGCTAGGAGTGATGGAAAACAAGTCCGTATGATCTATGACCATCTTTACATTGATGGAAAAAAAGTACTTCCTGGACTCACAAGACCGTTTGAAAGAAACGAAATAGGAAGAAGGCCGGCTTCGTGATTTTTATGATTTCGGACAATTCTGATATGGTTACAAAAGAAATATTGACACAAAAATTTTCCTCGATTCATTCACGCGATTCCCCGGGTATTTCAAATGAAGCACGTGGGAATTCAGGGAACAAACGTTTACGCTCGGGTGGAAGGGCGCAGTTAGAAAACGAGAACTTACTTGAAGTTTCTCGTGCTTTGGATGTTAGCCCAAGGGGGGGAAAGGGACAGGGTGCATTCCAGCTCGGTAGGAAATCGAAACACGAAACATTCTGTAAATAGTAACTTTTTCGTCTCCCGGACCCTCGAACCCGTTGGCTGTAAATAGTTCAAGATCTTTTTCCTTTCTTTCTTGGAACGTTAATGGTTTGCGTTATAAGTTCATGTTTAATGATTTTTCTACATATGTGTCGTCTTTTGACTTCTTATGCATTGTTGAAACGTTTGAAGAAAATTGCAAAACAGCTTTATTTCCTGGTTTTTCAATGTATTAGAAACCAGCTATGAAATTTACCAGACAAGGGAGGAAATCGGGTGGTATTGTGTGTTTGTTTAGGAATAAGTTTTGTCCCTTCATAAGAAAACTACAAATAAAATATGAAAATATATGTGCATTTATTATTGATAAACAGTTGTTTGGGTTTTCGAAAGATGTTCTCTTTGTATGTACTTATGTACCACCAGAAGGTTCTCCTTTTTATGCTTATTTTGATTATGATCATGGTATATCTGTACTTGAAGATTGTCTGACTAATCTGCTGTTAGAACTTTGTGATGTTTATATAATTTTGTGTGGCGATCTTAACAGCAGAACGTCTAATATCTCTCCTTCACAATCATCGAATGACAGTATTGGATCTTATCATAAAAGTTGCTCAATTAATTTTAATCGTAATTCTCAGGATACACACATAAATGTATATGGTAAGTCAATGTTAAACATGTGCACTGCCTTAGGTTTGACAATATTAAATGGAATGTGTAACGGTGACCAGGAAGGTCACTGTACATATACAGACGTAAATGGAAGCAGTGTCAATGATTATATTCTTTTGTCAAGTGACTTTTATGAACTTGTTTATGATGTATGTGAATTATGTGTTGCTGATCGAACTGAATCAGATCATTTTTCTCTTGAGTGTCGTATTTCTTTTTCAAATAATAACCTAGTTAAAAGTAATGATTGTGATACCATACAGGTGCTAGAAAAATTTGAGTGGAACAAACAGTTTAGGTAGAAATTCCATAGTAAATTGGCAGAGAAAGAAATTAATGATAAATTGAAAATGGCTTTGGATCTCATTGATGTGAATATAATTGACGCTTTAAAATTGTTCAATGAATGTATTCGAGAATGTGCAACTTGTATGAAGAAAACTTTTAGTGTGGGACATAGTAAACAGCAAGAGGGATGGTTCGATGAGGAATGTAAATGTCAAAGGAGAAAAGTTCGCAGGTTACTTAGAAGGTTTCGTAGAACTTCAGATAAGGATGATAATACTGTGTATGTAAGAGCTAGAAAAGAATATAAAAATCTATGTGAGAATAAGAGAAAACAGCATAACAAAAGCTTACTATACAATATGATAGCATCTGTTAAAGATCAAAAAGAATTCTGGGAATGTGTGAAAAAAATTTAGTCCAAAAAGAGGCAGCCTAGGAATGACATATCTGTAGATTGTTGGTTTAAACATTTTAAAGCCTTGTTAGATAAAGATTTTGATTGTAATATCAGTGATCATAGCTTACCTGAAGTGGAAAACGAGTTTATGAATCGTCCAATATCTAAAGAAGAAATTTTAATTGCACTTAAAAAACTAAAGAATCGAAAAGCTGCAGGTCCTGATGGGATAATTGGAGAATTTTTTAAATCACCATGTGATCAGTTTGTACTTTTTTTGACAACTTTCTTTAATGCTTTATTCGATAGGGGTATTTTTCCTGAAAATTGGTGTGAGTCAGTCACTTTACCACTCTACAAGAAAGGTGACGTAAATAACACTAATAACTATAGAGGTATTTCATTATCTGATATCAGCAGTAAAGTATTCAGTGCAATTATTAATTATAGGATTCAGGAGTATGTAGAATATAACAATATAACAGGTGAACACCAAGCTGGTTTTAAACGAGGATATTCAACAATTGATCACATGTTTAAAGAATATAACAATATAACAGGTGAACACCAAGCTGGTTTTAAACGAGGATATTCAACAATTGATCACATGTTTACTCTATTGGCATTTGTTCAGAAACAGTTTTCTCTTAATCGTAAACTTTACGTAGCATTTATTGATTTTGAGAAAGCTTTTGATTCTATCAATAGAAATTTATTATGACCAGTTCTGGCAAAACCTGGCATAACAGGAAAGCTTTTTAAATGTATAAAGAGTATGTATAATATTGTCAAAACAAGAGTTAGGTGTGGTAACAAACTTACTGAGTATATCAATTGCACTAGAGGAGTAAAGCAAGGAGATGTTTGTAGTCCTATTTTGTTCTCATTATTCATAAATTAATTGGCTTTAGAAGTGATAGACAGAGGAAGACATGGTGCGAGATTCACAATTGATTTTGTAGAAGTTTATATTATTACTTGCTGGTGATATTGTTTTGCTTTCGGAGACAGCTATTGGTCTACGGACACAATTGAATAACTTAAAAAATTCAGCTACTAAATTGCAATTAAATGTTAATCTAGATAAAAGTAATATTATTGTTTTTAGGAAAGGTGGTTATTTGGCAGCAAGGGAAAGGTGGGTGTATGGTGGTATTGATATGCCTGTTGTCAGTGCTTACAAATATCTTGGAATTCTATTTTCTACTCGTTTGAGTTTTGTAGCTGCATGCAGGGATCTTTCAAGCAAAGAATGTGCTGTTACATATTATGAAGAAACTCTTTTTATTAAACAATAATTCTTTGAATATTTTTATTAAGATTTTCGATACTCAGGTACAGCCCATCGTACAATATGGCTCAGAATTATGGGGTTTAGATAAAAATGCTACAATACAATGTGAGTCCGTTCATTTGTTTGGACTGAAAAAGTTTTTAGGAGTTGAAATGAAGGCACCTAACGATTTAGTATACGGTGAGACGAACAGACATCCAATCAATATAAATTCTGCAGTTAGATGTGTTCGATATTGGTTTAAATTACTAAAAATGAATGAAAACAGACTGCCACGTAAATCCTGTAGTATGTTAGATTCTAGAGGTAAAAAGAACTGGGCATCAAATGTACGAACTTGTCTCTGTGAACTGGGCTTTGGATATGTTTGGGAATATCAAGGAGTAGGTAATGAGAATATGTTTCTGAAACTTTTTCGTCAACGTTTGATAGACTGTAGATGGCAAAACTGGGAAAATCATATTCAGTCAAGTGATATATTCTGTCTCTACAGATCTCATACTTCTACACATTTAGTAAAGAATTATCGTTTGTTTAACACGGAAAGATATCTACGAGTTTTATTAACAAGATTTAGATTTGGCATTTCTGAAATTCATATGCACAGATATCGTTATAAGATTGTTGATCACACAGAGAAGTTGTGTCCTTTGTGCAAGCTGTCAAATGAAGATGAAGTGCATTTTGTTTTGATGTGTCCTGTGTTGCACGGATTTCGCGTAAGATTTATTCCAAAGAAATATTATGAACGTCCATGTTTGTTTAAATTATGTTTATTGATGGCATCATCTGATGATGGTGTCATACGTAATCTCGCATTGTATTTACACAGAGCTTTTAAGTTAAGAGAAACGGTATTATCATAATTTCTGTAACTAATTGTGAAAATGGTGAATGTTTACTGATAGTATGGTGCCATCTGCATAATTTCTGTAACTAATTGTGAAAATGGTGAATGTTTACTGATAGTATGGTGACATCTGCATACTGTATTATCGCCCTTCATTCATATGGGGCTATGGCCTTGAGTGAATAAATCGTCTCAGTCTCAGTCTCTCTCTCTCTCCCTCCCCCTCTCTCCCTCTTTCTCTCTTCATCATTAATTTTCTTGCCCACAGGGCCGGATGTAAACAAGCACATTGTTTTTAACCCTCCCCTCTTGAAATAAATATTCGTTTGTTTGTTCTCTCTCTCTGTCTCTCCCCCTCTCTGTCCCCCCCCCTCTCTCTCTGTCCCCCCCCCCTCTCTCCCCCCCCCCATATCCCCCCCTCTCTCTCACTCATAAGATACTTGTCGGATCTGTCCAGATCTGAGGACTGTTTCATTGACCGTTCAGGAGCTTTGGAGAAGAGGACTGTTTTCAGTTGGTTACGTACCCTTTGCTTTTTTTTCTTCTTTTCTTGTCATTTATTATTTTTCAAATCATCCTTTCTAGCTATCTGTCAGGCGTAGAAGCTTCACAGTGTTTGTCTCAGTTGTAAAGATCGAACCTTTCGTGGAACTATCAAGCATATTGCTGAAGTCGAGATTTATCTGTTGGGCACAAACGGTGTACTGCCAACTCCAGAAAGACCCATTTTCGTTATGGTCCTACTGGCACACACACACACCTAACACACGCGCACACACACGCAAATACACGCACACACACACGCGCGCAAACACCCCCCCCCCCCCCACACACACACACACAGAGCTTTAATTTGATTTCTCCAAGGAAGCAAATATGTGCATATTTCATTTGATTTCATGTTGAATCAGGCAGACTTGATTTTGAATATCGATGTTTTTAGTTCTCTCACAATTGATTTCTGTGTGTGTTTTCTTTCATATTTTAGTAGCTTCCAATGGAAAGATTTATGTAATGTATTTATTGTCGTTTTCGCACACCTTCAGCCCTGAAGTGGTCGACTGTGGTATTAGTATGAACTGACCCCTCCCTTCTCTTCTTTGTTGTTCGCGTGCCCTCTGTGTGTGTGTGTGTGTGTGTGTCTGTGCCTGTGTCTGTGTCTGTATCTGTGTCGAGACGCAGTTTGGGAGAGGGAAGGGGAAATAGGGTAAGCATGAGGGCGGAGAGTAGGACGTGCGCACCTGCGATATCTCAGCAGATGTTTGTTCCAGTGACATTTTATTTTTCATTATTTCTTTCAGTTAATCAGTTCATTCCCATTCCTCAAAATTCTCAGATTTGTTCCATTGACATTTCATTTTCATTATTTCCTTCAGTTAATGAGTTCAGTCCTATTTTTCAAAACTCCCAGAACGATTACTCTGCCGTCACATTACCACCCGTTTCTTGAGTGTTGATGATCCGTGGTGACTGTCCGTCTTCAAAGTCATCCAATGGGATTGGTGTTGCCGGCCTGGGTGGGGTCGTACTCGGGTTGTCCGGGACAGCGCTGCACCAGGGAACAGCACTCCGGGTAGGGGAGGTCCGGGGTTACTTTGGTCACGTAGCACTTGGTGGAGTTAAGCGGTATGAAGGCAGCCCCGCAGCTTGAAGCGAAAGAATAGAATATGTATAAGTAACTCATTTATGATACTCTTGACATGATTCATTTCAATGGAAAACGCTGTAGATCTTAACAGAACATCACGATACAAACGGTACAGTGCATCACCCAGCAGCATAAAACAGTTAACACAGTGCAATGTGAAGCAATGTGGAACAACACACCATGATTCAAAACAAGCGATAAAAACTGCTCATTCACCTGTAACAACCGTAACCTTGGGAATCACCGAGGCAGGAACATTTCATGCACTGGGCCTTCACGCTGGTTCCAGGAACAATTTCAGGGATCCAAGTTTCACCTTCACCCACCCCATCGGGACAATCATCTGTCGAGGAAAATAGAGAGAAAAAATGAAGATGGGGGTGAACGCTATCTCTGTCAACATCACCATAATTGCTGTCACCGTAGTTTGGTAGTTCTATGCTTACCTCTTTTACTGATCAGTCGCTAACAAAGTTAATGGGCTGGTTAGCCTGTCAACGTTTGATAGATGATATCATTGTGGTTCGTCGTCCGGCTACAAACGGCGCATCAGGTCAGCCAACATTAACACAGAATGCAGAAACTGCCTGATACTTTTTTTCAGTGACTGGTTTGATCGGCAAACCCCAGCAAAGCCCAAAGCGCCCGTCGAGAGGTTCAGAATTAGATTGAATTAAATGATGCCTATTGATAACAAAACGAGTCTTGATCGTAAATATAGTCTTGATAACATAGTGAATTGCACATGATCTTAATGCCTCTGTCTTTATGTATATCTGTAATCGTATATGCTTACATAATATGTATATCACTATATGTTGTTAATGTCAATTTTTATATCATGTAATATTACTAAATGTATCGTAAGGTAATTATAATGTGGAGTTAAACCTTATAAGTTAGGCTACATGAATGTATGTATGCATACATGTATATGAGTATTACGTGTCTATGTGTCAGTCAGTCAGTCAGTCAGTCTGTATGCATTTCTTTCCATTGGCTTCTAAAACATTGAAATATAGCCCACAACAGTTTTGGCGAATTTTGTATCATTCATAAAACACCCCATTGTTTCTTCTTTTTTTATCGTCCCATTTTTCTCTCATCTCTTTTATATATGTATGTAGAACAAAAATGGAGGAAAAAAGGTTGATTAAAGATAATAAAATACGAGGTTCTTCGTCGAGAGCTCTGGAATGTGTCAAGTAATGTGGAAATCTCCGTTTCCGGTCCGAGTCAGATGTGCATATAACGGAGGTTATCACATTAGTTACACGATGCACAGCCTTTGGAGTTATTCCATAACCTGATGCTGACTGAAGAGTATCACTAAATGCAATGGTGTCTGAAAAAGTATCAAGCAAATGTACACTGATTTTTCCTCAAATATGTATGTATACAGCGTTGATCTTGTTATTTTGTCGAATGTTTTCTTGCTGTTTTTCTTGCTGCAACTAAAAGATACACTTGACACATACTTGAAAACTAAGAACACACACACACACACACGCACACACACACACACACACACACACACACACATATATATATATATATATATATATATATATATACATATATATATATGTGTATATATATATATATAGAGAGAGAGAGAGAGAGAGAGAACCTTTATTGTTTGTAGATAGGAAATAGACAGATAGAGAGATAGATAGATACATACATACATACATAGAGAGACTGAATGATTGGATGACAACCTTTATCGTTTATAGATGGCCATGTTAGATCTTTAAACAAAGGTGAGCAAAACCCACGGTGTAAAGGACATTGAATATGGAACATCGAGTAAATGATCCTGTATGGCACACACACACACACACACACACACACACACACACACACACACACACACATTGTATATATAATGAAACTGCATGAATTAGGTAACTCGCCTTGCTGCTACAATAGAGATAGAGAAGGGCCTGAGAGGGAGAGATGTGGTATATATGTAATTATATAGAGACAGCAAGAGCAGAGCATATTTTAGTGCAGAAAGATGGAGAAGGGAAATGTAGGCTTTGGCGGCCTTTCAGTTGAGACCGACAAGCATTCCGCTTTCACTAAAGGAATGTTACACTGTGGTAGGATAAAGTTCAATGGTTCAAATATCAATAAAAGACAAAAAGATCGATAATGGTATTAACTCTGAGTTACATAGAGAAATAAAGAAAATTTATGATTTCATTGGAAACCATTATCCAAGTGATTTCTGTAGACAGCGAATAATTTACTTGATCTGTAAATGGAAGATGAATTGTTTTTAGACCAAATATGTCAGGACTGTTCCTTGCATGTGGTGCGTACATTACAGACAATCGCACACAAACTTGCCATATGTTAGAGTCCCACATCCCTGACCTGAAACCACTCTCCGAAGTCGACGATTTTCAGCTATCCATTGCTAATGTACTTTTTTTCTTTTCAAATCTTTGTTGCACAGTCCATTGGTTTACTGTCATAACTGTTAATTACTCATTCTGAGGATGTTAGATTGTCATTTAATCATAAGGTCACTGCTCCTTTTTTCTTTCTTTTTTTAAACAAAATATCACCACAGTTATATTTAGTATCCATACAAAACCTTGGACAACAAATACATGCACGCCTACACATACACGCACACGCACACACACTCACACACACACAGACAGACACACACACACACACACACACACACAGAGATTATAACTATAGAAGTATAAATGAAAAAGTAATGAAAATAACGAATGTTTGCGCACAAAGTAGACCCATAAATTTTGTTTAAATGTGATCATGCCTCTCTTGTCTGTCAACACAAAAGTTAATCAAATAATTACATGTTTCAGAATCAGCTTTTCCACATTTGAATGTGCAAATGAATCCGGATGAACTCACTTGTCTTCAGAATTTATGGTAGTTAAAAAGCTAAAGCTTTTCCTTATTGAAAACACTACATTAAAGCAGCTGGAATCCTTTTTTGAACACACACTCTCTCTCTCCCCTCACGCACATTGACACACAGACAGACACACACAGACACACAGTCACAGACACACACACACACACGCGCACACACTGTGACGCGCGCGCGCACACACATACACACACACGCGCGCACACGCACACATTGCAGTTAATGTTCGCAACACAAAGATACTAACCTAACACCATGAACGCAGCACCATCTGCCAGGGGTAAACAGGTAAGTATCCCCAGGCATACTGTCAGCAAAACTCGTGTTCCTTTCAACACAGCCATTCTTGATCCTGTGTCTTTCAGTGCTACTGGACATGTGTGGAATGGGAACCGTATTTATAGGAACGAAAGTTCAGGCTTATCAGTAGTGACCCAACCAGCTTTTCGTCCTTTATCTTCCTTAATTAGAAAATCTATGTAAAAAGAAAAAGGAGTACAGGTGGGAGGCGTAGAAGATGGATATGAAGAGAAGATTACGTGTCAAATATGAATTCTGTCTGACTGTCTACCTTCGTAAGTGTGTATGTGTGTGTCTGTGTGAATATATATATATATATATATATATGTATATATATATATATATATATATATATGAATATATATATATGTGAATATTATGTGTGTGTGTGCTTGCATGCGTGCGTGCGCGCGCGCACGTGTGTGTGTGTGCGTGGAGAGAGAGAGAGAGAGAGAGTGTCAAAAATGAAAGATTCCAGCTGCTTTAATGCAGTCTTATCAATAAGGAAAATCTTTAGCTTTTTCACTACCATATTGAAAACTGTTAAGAGCTGAAAAGACGGATGAGTTCATCAGGATTCTTCTGCACATACTAATGTGGAAGCAACAAAATTCTGGAACACGTATTTTGTATTCATAGACACGAGAAACATTATCACATTTCAACGAAATCGATAGGCCTACTTTGTATGCAAACATTCGTTATTTTCATTACTTTTTCATTTAAATTTCTACAATTATAAACTGTTCATTTAACAAATCACTTTCTTCTTCCAAGAATATATACTTTATCATTGCTGCTGTATTCCAGATCTGTCAGAGTTTATTCTTACCTTTACTACGTGTTGTGTTTACAAAGCCGAATTTCCCCATGTTATCTCGCACATTTCATATATATGTTTCAATACCAAACCAGGCTTCACTGAGTCTGATAGCGTGCACTGAAAAACATTGACGGGTTCAGATGTAAGATACATTTATTTTTTCCATGTCTTTTTCCCCCCATGTTTTTCTTCGTGTCATTCTTTTTTCTCTTTCTATTTTTGTGGTTCTGTTTCGTTGTCAGAATTGTTCTTTTGGCACTGGAAAAAAAGAAAGATCTAGAAGCACCTCTAGAAATGACTGAATCTCTGAGGAATTATTTTGTTTGGATTCAGTCAGCATTGAACTCATTCTCTGAGTGACACCACGCAAATTTATTTTCATAGCAGTAGGATTAATTATTATTGATATGTAGCATGAGCAGGAGTGATGAAAAGAAAATTAGAAGTAAAACAGGGAGGAGTGCTATGAGCATGACCTCACCTCATCTGTTGGCAATACCAAAGTGAGTGCATAGGTGAAACGACCCTGCTGACACGACGACAGGTTTTTGAGAACAAACACAGGCGAAACGTGTGGCACCGTGTGAATCAGTTTATAGACTGGTTACGTCTAGATAAGGAATAATCTGTCAGGGGAAAGACACCGACTTGTTCCTTTGTCAGAGGTCAAGACCTGTACTGCATATGCCCAGCAGCCGAATAGTTTATTCATTTTTTTTCTTCTGAATTTTATTTTAATTTAATTTAATCTAATTGCATAAAAAGTAATGATTCAAATGTGTGTGTGTGTGTGTGTGTGTGTGTGTGTGTGTGTGTGTGTGTGTGTGTGTGTGTATATTTTGTTGGTTTTGGTATTTTGCTGCTGTGGAAAAAGGAAAATTCATCGAACCTCAGTTCTGCTCTCGTAAAATATACACAAACGAATTTTGCGCAGTTTCATTTTCAAGGAGGCGTCAGACATACACACACACACGCACACGCACACACACACACACACACACACACGCGCGCGCGCGCGCACACACATACACACACAGAGTAGGGACAGATATGAGAGTTACATTTATTGTGTTGATCGTTACTGTTTTCGATTTGCTATTTTACAAATCAGATTTTGTGCCTTGCCTCTTCATAACAACGTGTTTTGATACAGCGAATGCTATCAAGATGAAATATTTTAATTTTGTAAGACAGGTTTTGAAGATGTGATCCATTTTTTGTATTCGAATATTTCTTGTACAACGACTTTTAGAAGTAAAACTTTTTATGTCTCTGTCGATGCAGCACTGTCCAAGCTATTCAAAACAACTAACAATACTTGTAGGTTGAATGTGTCAAGATATGTTTTTCATACTTTCAACAGAAAGAGAAAAATAAAAATTTAGTTTGTCAGAAATAATTTTATCATATTACTGGGTATAATTTTTTTTTCGTTTCACTGTAACTGTAATTGATGTTCTCTTGCTCATGGTAAATCTTAGTATACTTTGCCATTTGATAGCTCTTATTCATCTAATTGTTTTACGTGTTGTCCAGTGTATAAATATGCATTTCAACGCATCTACATGTGGGATGCGCGTGTTGAACATTTACTTTGACCCTTTCCCGATCCTAGTCCTTTTGTATTGTTCTGAGAGAGAGAGAGAGAGAGAGAGAGAGAGAGAGAGAGAGAGAGAGAGAGAGAGAGAGATTTCTCTGAGTTACATTTCTAGGTTATTTACGTAACAAACTATAACATGTTTCAGTTCCTGTGTTTGGCAGCAGAGTGAAAGAGCTTGGACTTCTAGCACCCAAATAACAGCGTCTCAAAATCATCGACCACTTTTTGATGTCTATTCAGACAGTGCTATTTTACCCATTTGTCTGTCTCATTCCATGTGTCATTCTGTCTCTGTCTCTGCTTCTGTTTCTCTCTGTCTCTTTCTGTTTCTGTCTGTCTGTTTCTGTTTATGTCGGTCTGTCTGGCTATATACGTAATTTGGCACCATATCAATACAACTCTTTTTTTCTTTTCTTTTTCTTTTTTTTTTTTGTTAAGAGGGATGGTTATGTCATGATGAACTGCCATGGTTCTGGTGCCATTATGAAACGTTATCACCTTTATTCATAAGGAAATGTGGCCTTGAATATGTCTGTCTCTCTCTCGCTTCCCTCTTTTTTTCACACTTATTCCCAAATGAAGCATTTGTCTCTCTTATTCTGTTTCTTTGTGACTTTTTCCTCTTCACTCACTCACTCACTCTCTCTCTCTCCTTTTTAACCTTCACTTTTGTCTCTTTCTCTGTTGGAAATCCGGGTATATGCCGGCATAGTTTGATGTTTCGGCAATTAAACATTCATTCCATTGTTTGGTGTGATGTGATTTTTTCTATTGTCTCTTTTTTGTTGTTGCTGTTGTTGTTTTGTATTGTTTGGGTTTTTTTTTCTTTTTCTTTTTTCGCGCGTGTGTGTGTGGTGGGATGGGGGGTGGGGGGGCGGGGGAGAATGGGCCCGGCGCCCATGAACTGAGGAGTCACAGTGACTCAGAGAGAGAGAGAGACATCGGGAAAACAAACACATACACGTACGCAAGCACGCATATGCATGCAGACACACGCAGGTGCGACACGCATACACTCAGTGGCACACACACACACACACACACACACACACACACACACAGAGGGACAGTGCCTGCACACATAATACCTTTGGCTGGCAGCCAGTATATTCTGCTGATAAAAATCATTCCTTTGTTGCGGAATGTTGTTTTGTGTGTGAAAACTAATATTATTGTCAACTTGTGAAAGAGGCCGTGTGGAGAAACGAAACAAAACAGTGTGTGCGGTTTGTAAGAGACTGAGTTCGAAACTAATGTACACTTAGAGTCATTTTCGAAGACTGACAAAACGCCGCACTTTTTCAGATTTAGATATATTGCTTTTCAATGGAACACACGGTAGGTTCGATACCCCGGCAAACGTATGATCTTGCATCTTATACCTATAGGTATATATCACCGGTATGTTCCTAAAATAAATCAAAACTGCATGTTGCATGACCCGGCTGACGTAGGCCCAAAAGGCATACATAATCTTATACATAGGCAACTTGACTATGATATACCCAATGTATTAGTAGGCAAACACTGCCGTCACACTCATGAGTCATGTTCATGCACGTGACCGGCGCCCACATGCAGTCAGTATATATATACACACAAAAAAAACGCGCATGTATGTTAGCGGCACATTCAACATAATTTTCATCATGATAACTGAACTGAGTATCAGCATGTCATAATCAGTCGGGACCGGCGGCAGGTCAAATAGGTATACCTACTATAATTATTTCTGTATCAATTTTAAACTTCTGAAACAACCATTATGAGTAGGGCCTGCCGCAGTTCTGAGTTGTATGAAAAATTCAGTTAAAATTTGAATCGAAGTTTGTGGCATTTTGAATGGGTGGACTCGGAGTGTCAGTCGTGCGCCTAGTCATCACTCCGTGCACAGCCCCCACCCCCACCCCCCTCCGCCCCCTTCCGGCCAAACCACCGCCCTCCCACTGGGGCAAGCCCCCAATGCACCTCCCCTCCCTCCCCGTCTCAACGCGCGCGCAAGCGCACTGACACGGTTGCACATCATGCACGGTATCTACTTCATTGTCGTCGCTCTATTGATCTCTCTTTCTGGCTTTTAAGCTCACGGTCTGGGCTTTCGAATGGTCTTTCTTTCTTTCTTTCTTTCCGTTACACGACCAACATCGACTTGCCGATGACTCTGTCGTGGTTCATGCATGCTGGGTATTTTCGTGTCTCCATAACCCACCGAACACTGACACTGATGGATTACAGGATCTTTAACGTGCGTATTTGATTTTCTGTGTGCGTATACACACGAAGGGGGTTCAGGTACTAGCAGGTCTGCACATATGTTGACCTGGGAGATCGGAAAAATCTCCACCCTTTACCCACCAGGCGCCGTTACCGAGATTCGAACCCGGGACCCTCAGATTGAAAGTCCAACGCTTTAACCACTTGGCTATTGTGCCCGTCCGGGGCCTCCACCACATGACTGTCCTCCTATCAGCTTTGTCTTCAGTAATTGTGTAATTATAGCTCTCCCAGCATGCATGCATAATGCTGTCACGTCTCGATCGTTTTATTTCTCCGTTCCTTACTTTTCTTCGCCTCTTTCTGGGTGTATGGTATGTAAGTAGGCCGTATATCCATCATTATTATTAGGGGCATACCTATACCTTTCAGATCCATGTCTTCCGAACTATGCCGCCGTGGCAATCACCAC
>NC_134876.1:11617598-11640098 GCF_041734735.1 Babylonia areolata | reverse complement strand
GTATTATTTATTTCAATAATCTATTATATATATATATATATATATATATATATAGAGAGAGAGAGAGAGAGAGAGAGAGAGAGATAGATAGATAGATAGATTTCCTTGCAACACCTGTGGGAAGTGCTGCGCATCCAGAATTGGCCTCTTCTCCCATATGAGGACACAAACCGACAGATAAGCCTGCCTGCCTACTCATCCGTCGGTCCGATTAGAGACTCCTATATATATATATATATATATATATATATATATATGTGTGTGTGTATTTATTTATATTAATTTCTTTTTATTTACTGTGTGCCCATGTGGCGATGCAGTTCACACAGACAGAGCAGTGGCCACAGCTGCACCGGGAGCAGGTCAACGCCATGGGAACAGTGCAGCAGGTCAAGGCCACACTGCAGGAGTTGCAGCGTGTTCGGGCACAGGTGGTGGACAACCAGGTGAACGACTTGCATGCCTTGCTGCAGGAGTTCCGGGAACAGGTTGTGTCGGCCCTGGGCTCTTTCCTGCACTTCTGTCAAGGGAAGAAACTGGAGTATGATGATGGTAAGTTTGTAGTTTTCAGTTTACTGTTTCCGTTTGTTTGCTTGTACATCTGTGTCGAATCTTTTTGTATGTCTGTGTGTGTTGTTGTTTTTTTGTTATTGTTTTTTTGCAGCTTTTTTGTTCCATCCAATGTTATAATGCATGCAAACACTTATGTATAGTTTTTAGTTTTTGAATTGGTCACAAGAATGGCTTTCTGCCAGTGAAACACACACACACACACACACACACACACACACACACACACACACACACACACACACAAGCACTCGCACAGTATTTTCCTTGATACATATTCTGTTTATTTTGTTCAAAAACATGAGTCCTGTAGCTCTCATGAAGGTTTTAGATTGTGGCTTGGATGTACATGATGTACAGATTTAAACACTGGATTTAAGCGTATAATTTCACTTAAACATTTTGGGGCTTTATGTTCTTTTGGCATTGACACCCAGCAGTACTTTGATCCATTTCCAACAAACCCACAAGACTAGAAGGTTGAAGAATATGTGATTTTACTATGATGAATGAGGAGTACAGGTTTGGGTTTGTCTTCGAATGTACTTAACATGCTGTGTATATTATGAGCATATATAGTCAGCTGATAATGCAAGTGAATAAATTCATTTCTAAGGTATAATCACTTGATAACTATTGTGAAACAAGGTGCTGATGTAGACAGATACATGACATGATGACAGCATGAGTTTTGCTTTGTTTTAATTGTCAGATATTGTGACTGAATGTAAACTTCAGAAGAGAGCATGGTAGTATGTCACTTAGCGGTCCTGTCAACGAACATAGTGAGAGGTGCAAGTTCATTTCTTGGCGACACAGGTACAAGCGAGAGCGTGGCACCAACCACAATCCATGCACCTGCTGGAGCCCAGGTGCAAACGCCACCCAGCGTCTGTGTACCAGACAACACTTGTGCTGCAGCCTCCAGGGAACAGCTGAGACAGGTGAGGATGGGAACACATTGTACAGAGGAGGAAAAATCTTGTCTTAAAATGAATTATTGATAACAACAATAACAACAATAATAATAATGATGATAATAATAATGATAGGCATCGTTCAGTCTCTGGAGACTTTGGAGCTGTGCTCTGGGTGATGTCTCTGGCACTGCATCAGCTGTGATTTGACAGGCTTTTTCCAGAGTGGCAGTCTCTCCCATACTTCATTCAGACAAGTCTGATGCTGGTCTGCCTGTCAGACTTTGGGCCTTCTTTGCCGTTTCACCACTTCAGAATTGGAGAAGCTTTTCTGCACTGTCTGCTTCCAGGATGGTTGTTCAGAGGATACAGCTTCTCACGTGTCTGGGTTGATGTCTAGGGTCTTCAGGCCTCTTTTTCATACATCTTTGTAACGTAGTTGGGGTGTGTCTGAAGGGTGCTTTCCCTGAGCCAGCTGTCTGTACTAGAGCTCCCTGGGTATTCAGCCGTCATCCTTTCACACGACGCGTCCAAGCTAGTGCAATACCTGTGCTTCAGGAGGGTGTGTATGTTTGGGATCCCAGCCCTTTTGACAGTGTTATTGGAGACTTTGTCCTACCAAGAGGTGTTCAGAATGTATCAGAGGCATAATATTCTATTATTATTGTGTACAAAGCCACAGTGAAAAAAATATCAATATAGAAAATACATTTATAGTGTTTATAGATATACACATGTGGCATACACGTGTGTGTGTGTATGTGTGTGTGTGTGTGTGTGTGCGCGCGTGCTTGTTTGTGTGCATTCTGTGCATGCTGTTGATAATACTGGTTTGACCATGCAATGTTTGGAATTGACAATAAGAATGACTGTTGCAGGAAATGGAAGAGCTACACACCATGGCTTTGCAGTTTGTCTGCACCATCAGTGTGACTGTAAGTCAGCATTTAGCTCTTGTTTCATGTTTGTTTCTTCATCTCTGTCCTCACCATACATGTTACAGCTGGTATGGTGGATGTCACTGTAAAAATCGTTTAACTGTGTGTGGGTGAGTAATAGTGTGTGAAAGGGGAGTGATGCAATGTGACCTCTTTTCTCTCTGTGTGTCTCTCTCTCGCAGATGTTGGAATGAGCTATGACGATGATGATGATGATTTTTGTATATGTGTGTGTCCGTGAGTGAGTGAGTGTGTGTGTGTGTGTGTGTGTGTGTGTGTGTGAAACTCCATTAAAAAAGCTGCTTTTTACTGATAGGAGACTGAGGCAAGGGAGACAAAGCAGACTGTCGCCAGTGATGTGGTACACACAAATTCAGCGGAGGAGAAAAAGACACGGAGCAAGGTGGGTACTTAGTGCGTGGACAGGATAGGTACTTGTACCACAAAGTGCAGAAATCTCAAATAACATAGCTGCTTTCTGTTCCACACAAAATGTGTTTAAAAGAAAAAAGAAAAAAAAGAAGAAAATTCAGCTTGAATTCTTCCAACAGTAATGGTTTCATTTTCTCTTTGCTTTGTGGTTCTCTTGAATTTTATTGTTGTTTTTGCAAGTAATGCATAGTGAATGTTGTTTTGACCAGTTTTATTGTTTGTTTTGCACTTTTGGAAGTGGGTTATAATTACAGTAATCCCAGTAGTAATAGCAATTATGAAAGTGATTATGTAGTAGCAGGATTATTAACATACCGGTACTTCTTCTTCTGCTTGTTTTGATTTCTTCGCTTCTTCTTTATCAACATGGTAATATGTATATGCAAAAACATATATAAAATGATCTAAAATAAGCATATGTTAGATTTTTTTGGATTTTTTTTAATGACAGATATAACCTTACTCCATACTATGGCAAATAAGATACCCCAAGAAGAGGAGGGGTGATACAGCTGCCTCACCATTCTAAACATCCTCTCCTTCCTTCAAAAATATCTTCATCTGATCTTTCTGATAAATTCTGTGAGTTCTTTGATGAAAAAAAAAAAAAAAAAATCAGACATTCACAGTGAATCAAAGTCTCTTCAAAAATATTTGGTCAAAGGGTTTGTTTTTTTGTATCAAGCACATTCTCTCAGGAATTCTCTTCCTCTGGATCTCAATCACTCACCAACTCTGTCCTCTTTCAAAGCAAAATTAAAAACCTATCTGTTCAAAGTGGCCTTTGGATGTGAAGAAGCCTAGTCATTTGTCTGTCTCCTTCCATCCTCCACACCCCTCTTATGTCATCCCCCACCCCCAGTTGAAGTTTTTATGTTGTGTGTGTGCTTGCGGGTGGGTGTTTACTGTGTGTGTGTGCATGTGGGTGTGTGGGTGTGTGGGTGCATGTGTAGGACATATTTTGTGCTTTTTTTATTTGATTAATCATATTTGCCCTATGTAGTATTGTCTTGGTGTATATGCATTTTGTTTTTCTCTTCTATGTCCTCATACGCTGTTTAGTATAATGAACTGTTGTATTTTTTTCTTGTGAGGTGCTTTGTGCCCATTAAAAACTGTATATTACTTTATGATAACAATGATAATGATAATATCATTATTGTTGTTGTTGTTATTACCTGACATGCACCAACAAATGTGTTCTGTTGTTGAGCATTATCCAGATATTCTCTCCACAAGGCAGTAGCATTTGTATGTACATCAACAATTGCAGAAGATAATGTATAATTATGCGTACCCTATCAGCAAAAGACAGTAACTTTGATATAATCATCATCAGTATCTTGGATCTTCATCATCAGTAAGAAAATTTAATGTACCAAATTCTGTGACCTTTCATGCCCTGCACTCATGGTGACTCTAGTTTCGATCCCCCTCCTCTTCTGTGCTTGGGATGAGTCCTGACAAGTTCTTTGTTGGTGTCGGCAGATTCATGGGGAACTGATGTTGGAGGGACGTGATGGGCGATCTCCTCTCTAGGGGGCACACTCAGTCAGTCTGGCTCCAAGACTAAGCAGTTATTGTCATCAGTAGTGGGCTTAGTAGGTGGTCCTCAGTACTTTGAATCAGGCCAGGCACTACTGAACACCGCCAAAGTGACACAGCAGCAGTGCAGGGTCTTCTTTGGCATGTGGCCTCCTAACAACCTAATATTGATGGATGCCTGTGGACAGCTGACACTGTGACTGCGACAGACAAACTGGGTGTGGCTGTGTATGGGGTACTCAGAATGAGTGGTGTGGAAGTAATGCGAATGAAACGGAGCAGATAATGGGACCAAAAAAAAAACAACAACAAAAAAACACACTCAAAAAAGTGTTTCTTCTCATATGAACTAATCAAACTCAATCTTAGGTAGGAGCAATTTGTGAATGTTTTCAATGGCTTTCCAAGTTTATTACTTTGTGATGTATTGACTTATTGAAATTAAATGAAATGTTAAATAAAAAAACAGAAATAAAAAGATAAAAAAGACAGTAGCAGGCAGTAGCGTGTGTTGCAGACGGACAAACTGAAGATGGCAGTGCTGCCAGTGATGGGTGCCATACTGGGAGGAGCGGTCGCAGGGCCGGTGGGGTTGGTCACTGGCATCAAGATTGGCACTCTGGCCGGCAGTGTGGGAGGTGGAGTTGCAGGTGTGTTAATCTGACGTGTGTGTGTGTGTATGTATGTGTGTGTGTGTGTGTGTCACTGCTTGATGTTTGTCTGTCATCCTACTGATTCAGATTTTTTTGTCTTAATGATAATAATGATAATAATGATAACATGTTTTGTGTCTTTGAGGTTAACTGTTTTGATTAATAGTTTATTTACAATGGTTAAAGTGAATCTGTGCGCAATGCTTTTTATGTCTTGTTTAATATTTTAGTGTTTAGTAATGGTCAGTGTAGGTAAGTGTGTTTTTTTTTGTTTTTTTGTTGTTGTTTTTGTCACACCTGATGTAATTCCCATTTGTGATATCATAGAATTATATTCTTGTCTTATCTTCTCTTTCATTGCTCGTTCTGCTTTGTACATTCTTTACTCTTTTTTTCAGCCAGCCCATTTGTATGACCTTTTTGATAGTCTTTATGCCTTTTAGTTGTTTAGTTTCTGTTTTTATTTCATGTCACTTGATCTTGCATAAATCATTGTCACACCTTTCCTCGGCTATTGACAGATTGATCAGTCATCACCTGTGAATTTTTTTTCTTGAGACCATGTGTATGTACCTTTCTTGTGTCTTCTTCATTGTTCTGTCAGCCAGTATTTCAATTCTGCTGTGACGACAAAGCAATGTGTGTGATTGTGTGTGTTTGTGTGTGGGTGCATGCGTGTGTGTACATATATGTGCACGAGTGTTTGTGAGAGAGAGGGTTATAGAAACAGAGTAAACAAATGTGGCTGGATGCCATTGCAGGTGTATGTGTTTGTGTTCAAGTAACTTGTGCTCATTCTTAACAAGCAGTGCATTCTTCAAAGGTTAGGCAAAACTTGTCAAGCTAAGTTGCGCTCTCTTTGATACCCATGCTTGGATAAGTAATCCATGACTACATGCTTACATGTGTGTGTGTGTGTGTGTGTGTGTGTGTGTGTGCAGTTCTTGCCGGTGGCACCATTCTCAGTTCTCAAAGCAAGACCTCGGCAGATGTTTGTGGTTCGGATCAGAATGATAACGCCACAGAACTTTTCTACAACTCTGCTCCCCCACCGTCACCCACACAGCCACCACCCATCACACAGCATTCCTCATCAGCACCACCACAGCATTCCCCCAGTTCCGTCTCCTCGTTGTCATCCCTGCAGTCCGATCCCCAAACAGTGACCACACAGAGCCGTGGTGTGGACAACAGACGGCAGCAGCCATGTGCTGATGGGAGTGATGACAACGGCAACATGACCTTCTGGGATCAGATTCTGCTCTGGGGGAAGACACCCCAGTGACACAGCTCAGAACTTCTTGCCAAGTAACACAACGCTTGAAATTCACAGATAACTTTTATTTGTCCTGGGGACAAGTAGATAAAAAAACAAAAAAACAACAACAAAACACTACTTATCCCCACAAATTTCTACATGCCCTCCCTATCAAAAGAAATGGTTATGAAAGTAACTACTGGTAGAGCAGTGACAAGTGTTTATACATGAATCGTTATATAAGTAGGATATATTTTAGGAAAAGAGGATGGAACTGTTTCATGACTAATATAAGAAGAAATTAACAGTCCCACAAAACCCATATTTCTATGTCAGATCTATCGTTTCAGCGCTGACACATTTTATTCCCAGAACACACCTTGTCTCAGTGAGAAGGGGAGGAGGTAAGTGCAATCAGACTGAACTGAATCTGACTGCTCATTCACCCTGTCGCTGACACAGTTGAAAAGTGGATCAGTGGAGAGAGCATTTCCACTTTTCTGCCAGAAGGTTTAGTTGCAATTTGGATTTTTCGAGTCTCACCATTCCCCTCAAGTCACTTATGATTTGGTTGGGATGGAGGGACTTTGATTTGTCCCTGGTGGGTTTTGAGGAATGGTAGGTGGGAGTGTATACATATATAGAAAGAGAGAGGTAGTGCAGTGTTTATAGATGGGTCTGTACATGTTACTTTCTCCTTAAAACTGACACTGATGAAAACAGACACTCACAGGAATAAATCATAAAAATGCAATGCATGCTTGTTTGCTTTAAATCTTGTTTTTCTGGTTACTTTGTTGCTGGCTAACCATGTTGCTTTGCTGCTTTGTTGCTGGCTAACCATGTTGCTTTGCTGCTTGTGTATTTGGTTGTTGTGTTGATAAACTTTTTTTTTTTTTTTTAATCTCTTTGTTTTTCCATGTATTTTGTCATTTTGGACTTTATGTGTACATATCCTTACATACATTTACATATCATTCTCTTCACAGTTTGAAAATATCAATAACAGATAAGCGGATGTGAGAAAATGTGATTCCTGACTGCCAAACACTGACATATTTTTTTGGTTTTTCAGCTGTGTTTTCGTTTATTTATTTATGGTCTGTTCATTTAAGATGATGATATTAGACTGATATTTTCAGCTGTGTCTTTAACGGCAAAGCCTTCATAAACCAATGTGTGCCATAAGTGTCCAACTGTGGAATGTACATAGCTGTGTATAGTTTTCTGTCAGAATGTTCGTTGTCAGAATGTTTGTATCACCACTGTTTGTTCATGGTATCAAAGCCCAAAAACAGCCATTGCTATTAGCTGAGGTAAAACCATAATGAATCTTCAAAAGTACTTGTAAGCTGGAAACAGTTGCAGGTAATTTTGGAAGGGATGGGAATTGTGTGTTTGTGTGGGAGGTAGTTCATAGCTGCTGACTGGATTTTCATGAACGTCTTTAATTTTTTTTGGGGGAAAAAAGATGCACTTAAAAGTTTGCAGCTGGGGTCCACGGCTGTCTTAAATGCTGTCTTGATGCAAAAACAAAGTAAAAAGAAAAAGAAGCCAAAATGCCGATTTGATTTCAAAATACCTTGAGATCTATCCATCCTAAGAACCAAATTATACTGGAAATATTAAAAGGTGCTTCTTTGTATACTGTGTGAACTTCTCAGTGAAAGGGATGTGTAATGTACAAAAGTTGAAACATGCAAATATATATTTGCCTGGTTTGGTTGATTTGATGGTCATACTCAGAGTGCATATTTGCTGCTTTTGCATTGTTTTGGTATGTGTATAAGAGAGTGTGTGCATGCGTGTGTTTGTGTACTGGTGACATTCTGTGCTTTTATGATGTACATTTCGTTTAGTAAGTTTGGTAAAATAGGCACAAATAAAAAGTAAAATCAAGAAACATAACCACCCCATCTTTTTTACTTTGATAATCGAAGATGTAACAAGGTCAAGGTCACTCTGGCTGACAGAAGTAGGCAAGCATTACACGGTGATTCCTCAGCTGATTTTGCTTTATTTCTTAAACCAACGTTTTTATTTTACATTTTGTTGTGGTATTCCCGCTCAAAAACATGGTGTCAACATTGGAAACTGTGATAATTAGTGAACGTGTGTAAAGAGACAAATTTCACCACTTCATGCTTGTGTGACTGCTTATAGTGCATTCACACTTGTGCCTCAAACCATGAGATTTGTTTGGGGTTTTTTTGTTTTGGTTTTGGTTTTTTTCCCCAGAAAGATTATACCTGATATTTTAGATGATCTGTTGTACATGATTTTTTCTTATGGTGCTGGGCTGAGATATATAATCTTTGTGGGAATATAACTTGGGAAATGATGATGCAACAGGATTAATTTGGTTTTATTCAGTTTGAATATGTAATCACTATTAGATGTTTGCACTCACTTGAAGGAAATAGTGCTGAACTAATTGCTGCTCATGTTTGCTAGTTTTCCTTCTGGCATATATTGCTTGTGATTTTGTTTACATTTACCTTGGGACTGTTGAATTGCTTGGCAGCTATAGTTAATTCCTTTCTGTTCTCTGAGCCTGTTTTGTTGTTTCTGTAATAAAATGAAAATGGATACAACACAGTGATGAATTTCAGTCTTGAATCTTCATAAGGTTTGACAGACCTACTGTAAAAGTGAACAAACAGTAATAAGATAATATTTAATTAAACATACTTAACCATGACTCAACTAGTGCAGACTCCGGCAGGGGTCTGACATTCCTGTCCTGTGCAAACTACTATCCGCCTATGCGGAGAAAACGAAAGTACTACGGCTGATAACCTCCCGGAAGTAGGTAACATCCCCTTTGTCCCCCTGGCTAGCGCCCTCTTTTTCCGGCAGCCATCTCGACACCTGTTCCTGTGCACTTCATACGGCTAAGTTTTTTTTTGTGCATTTTCTATCTGTCTACCGGTTCTTTGGAGTTTCTGTTTTGTGTCCAATTATGTCTTCAAACAGGTAGCAAAATTATGTGGCTCGATTGGGAGATCGGGCTAAAATTAAGGCATGATCGCAATCGATTAGAAAATTAAATTTCCTTTATTTTACACTTTGTACATCACATCACTCCTATGGGACAGGAATGGAAAAAAGGTGGTCTGATTTTATATTTCTATAAAATCATGTATTAGAATATTTGATTTTTAAAACCTGTCCTTTGAGAGCGTTTTTGCCAAAGGGCCCAGAGAGGAGAGTGGTGTATGGAAGGGGATGGACTAAAAGAGAGAGTGAAGAAAAAGGGCAAGGAATGAAGAGATGTTGACATGGAGAGAGAAGAACAGTCAGGTTTACACATTAAGTTTAGAACAAAGGGAGTTGATGCAGGGGAGACAGGGGGTAATGTTGCAGTGGGGGAGGAGGTGAATGGTACCGACATCATGTTGTGTTCTTTAATAGCAGAAACTGCAGGTGTGGTGTCGCATATAAGGATCAGTCTGCAATGCTTGTGTAAAGGGATGAAGGAAAAAAAAAAAAAAAATTTAAATTGCACTTGTTTTCTGATATTATCTGAATGGTCATCTGTTTTACTTCTCTTGTTCTTTTTTTTGTTGTTGTATTTGTCCATCCTATCAAAAACAAAATAAATAAATTTAAAATAAATAAATAAAAGGGACACCTGCGGTTGAAACATGTTGCTGTGTTAATTTGCAATTTCTGTTTGTTCATGTTCTCATAGCTCTTTTGCAGTCATAGTTTTATCTTTACACTTCACTCACTACCAACATAAATTATTTTCTTATGGGATATTTTACAGTTTTCTTGTTTCATACATTCCCTGAGCTGAAGAGGATCTTATTGATGATTTTGATTTTTTTTTTTAAACCTTTTTAATGAATAGATGCTTTGATTTTGGAGGGAAAGATATTTGCATTGGGATGTTGTAAATTTCACATGTAATCATTTTTTTCAAACTAGGAAATGTACAATCATGTTGTGCAAGGGAAACATTTACTGAAATTGTTAAGTGGTACAGACATGCATAGATGCTGTGATTTTGGTGGGAAAGAATCTTTCCAAGATATTTGCATTGGGATGTTATGCATAATGAGTGAGAAAGTGATTTAGTCTACAGTTAATATGTGGAGGAAAAACGATCTCTTCATTTCTTTATCTTCAGGTTAACAGGTGATATAATTATATTTATTATAACATGTATTTTGATTGGATATTGTGTAACTGGTTTTTACTTATTTTGTTTGCTCATTTGTATTGTTTTTATTGTTTTTGAAAAGCAAACCACATTTAATACTAAGACTTCGTGAAAATTATTGTTTTGTCAAAAAACACAATCACCAGTATGTCCATATTATTTTTGTCTTTCTTATATGACCTATCATTTTTTCTAACTAGTACTAGTACTAAATAAGAGAATAATGATGAGTGATGTCAGCTACCCCAGTTTATAAAACAAGTGTGCTACCTTTTTAGAGTGATGTTTATCACTGTTAGTTATAAAACATTAACAATTAACCAAGAATAAAATGTAATCAAAATCCATCAAAAATGAAATAAGACTGAAGTCCATGTGCCTGGTCTATTGGGAAAATATGCTGAGAAAGTTTGGGAACTATCCCATAAAGAGACTTTATGCACTATAACACTATTACCACAACAAAAATAGGTATTTTGAATAACAATCTTCTTCTTCTTCTTCGTTCATGGGCTGCAACGCCCACGTTCACTTGTATGTACACAAGTGGGCTTTTACGTGTATGACTGTTTTTACCCCACCATGTAGGCAGCCACACTCCATTTTTGGGGTTGAATAACAATTAATATAAACAGCAGATCAAGAATTTGCTGTAACTGGACATTTTTCTCATACCAATTAGGGATATGTGTGTCATAATATTTGACAGTACTTGTGTTGATTTCAAGTATAGAAGGAAAAAACCAACAACAACAAAACATGTATGCATGTAAAAAGCAGTTATGTATCTCTGTGATGAAAAGATATGATCAACATTTTAATCCATGGCAGTGTAAGTAACCCCTTTTTACAGAGACGCAGAAAAAAAGATAAAACCATCAAGCTACACTCAATGAAAACAGTAATCAAGCATTTAAAGAAATTCTGGGGATATACATTTGTACATGTCTGCTATGCATTTACAATTTTGAACAATACAAATACAATAAAGCTGAAACATATTTTGTTTTGAAAATAGAAAATCAGTTTGAACTGCCATGTGAAGAGAACATGTGCTTTGTACATGTTTACATTTTGAGCTTTGTGAGATTGTTGTTAATAAATAATTATATTCACTGTATTCTAAATAAATTGGAATTGTTGTTCATGATTATTTTTATTGTATTTTAAATAGATTTATGGAGCTGGAATGCGAACTGATTTCCTTTTCATGTGTACCTAAAAACACTCACATATAGATGCCAGCTGATATGGGTCTGCCCCATATTATATTATGGTTTAGTATATTAAATGCATGCTTTGGTGAAGAAAAGTACATATTGTGCAAGTTTAACCTTTCAACTGTTGATACATTCTGTTACTCTCTGTACATAGAAAATTTCCAGAAAAATGGGGGAAAAACACATTTGTAATCATAGTTCAGTCTTATCTCCCAAACTGTCAAAAATAACAAAATAAAAGATATATCACTATGCTTAATTCCTACAATAAAAACTCAGAAAGTATCATTTTTATATAATGCAAAAGGCACATGTGTACACACACACTTAACAGTCTTCTGATCATAACATTCTCCCATCAATTTGTTCACAACACACACCTACAGAAAGAGATACAGAAAACAGATAGTGAGAAAGGGACTGAAACGGAGAATAGGTCACAGTGAACATTCGCCTTTCACTCTCTGTCATACACCATCACACTTGACCACCCTCTCAGGTTTTGAAGATCAAGGGAGTTAATTCTTTTTTTCAAGTACTGGCTTGGCAGACAAAATTTTTGCTATGCTGAACGAAACAGAAACTGAAAGTGTAGGATTTATGATATACACCAAGTGTACTTCAACACAACATTGGCATATTAATTGTGTGTTATGACATACTTTGTATATCGATGGTCCAGTCAAGGGGGAAGCTGGTTCCATCAGCCAAGTGCTAGCCTTTGATCTGATCCCAGTGTTGCAGAATAAACTTGCCATTCAGGGATTTGCGGTCTGAGAAATTTTCTGGTAGGTGTCAGCGCTTCACTGAAAGATGTGTCAAAGGGGTTTCATCGACATGAAAATGACAAAACGTGCAGGGTGTGATATCCATTTTTTTTTCTCTTTACACAGAAATAAACATTCTTGCATTATCTCACAAAAAGCATCATCATCAAGTACAGTAGTTGAATCAAAAATGTGTCTTCAATTTTCAATTTGGAAATGAGTTATGGGGGATTTTTTCTTTTTGTTGTTGATAAGTTTAATTACTTATCTGAATGTTATAGTTACAGCAACTTAATATGTTCGTTATTTCAATATTAGTATATAAGTATAAAGAATATGAATACCGGTTTTGCTTTTCTTTTGGTCACACTGCCTTGGCTGCCTATATTATTAATTCAAATTTGACATTAAAAAATGTGTCTCAATGATGACATTAAATAAATGCACTTGGGGACTTGCACTAGGCGTACATGTGTGTGTGTGTGTGTGTGTGTGTGTGTGTGCGCACACTGGCATGTTACCATGTTGTGCAAGCATGCACCCATGTGTGAGCATGCATGTGTAAATGTGTGCATTCATATGGATACAGATACACATCAGTTTATATCATGTTGTTTGTCGTTGCTTCTCTCCTCTTTCAAGCTCACGATAACTCTTGATCCACAACCCATCTTTTTCTCAACTCTATCAACAGAGCCCTATCACGTACAGCTTGATCGTTTTATCTGTTTTTCAATCAACTTTTCGTCGACTCTCAGATTATGTCTTCCCGACAATGTAACCACCCCCACCCCTTCACACGCACACGCACACACACGCGCTGCTTTGGTGCACAAATACATCAACACGACGTGCATTTAAAATGCGTGGTTCCCGGATTCCTTCGGCAGTCTTTGGAACAGGTTGTCAGATCTGTTGAGCCCACATTCGTCAGCTGCAGGTGGGGGCTGGAAGTGTTCCACACAGACAGAGAGCACAGATAATGTACTGTTTCTGCGATCAGACAGAAACGAATCGATACGCCGGAAACCAACCGAAGCAGTTTCAGTTTCAGTAGCTCAAGGAGGTGTCACTGCGTTCGGACAAATCCATATACGCTACACCACATCTGCCAAGCAGACGCCTGACCAGCAGCGTAACCCAACACGCTTAAGTCAGGCCTTGAGGGGAAAAAAAAAAAAAAAGGTGAATAAATGATAGATAAGCTTACACAAATAAATAAATAATAACTATAATGTAAAAAAAAAAAAAAAAAAAAGCAAATAGACGTAAAACATTAAGACACACATTCACATATACACCCACACATGCATAACAGATATGCACCGAACACGCAGTTTCACAGATATGAAAGCACAGTCAAATACATATAAACGTACATGAGCTCCAACACACACACACACACACACACACCACACACATTACCCTGCACCTCCTCTACCCCCCTCCTCCGCACACTCATTTCTAGTCTACGTATCACAGCTTCCACGGCACACACACATACATACACACACACACACACACACACACACACACAGATGAACACTTGTACAAGCGCACACACATATGCCCATATCTCCACACACATATGTACAAAGATATATATATATATATATATATATACGTTCCAATATCCTGTTGCTCCCACAGTGTAGGCATGCATACACTCACATACCTCATCCTCTACGCCACCTCCCTCTGCACCCCCACCTCCCCCTCACACACACACGCACGTGCACAGAACTCTACTGACACTTGTGTACACTTACACTCTCGCGCATGCACAAACGCACTCAAAAATACAGACCCACACATGCACACAAACACACACATACACACACGCATAGAGGCTGCCACTGATTGGCTGCAAGAGGGATGTGAAAAGATCTCTGATGCCAAGAATGTGGCGTATAGTGTGTTGCTCAGTCTATTGTATTTGGAAAAGCCCACAGAGACTCTGTTCCGTTTTGAAGAAATTTGCGCAATGTTGGTTTGGAAATGATGCCGATATTTGTTTGATTAGCAAAGCATCGTGCTCTGCCTTTCATGTTAGACTTACGGCCACTCCCTCTCTCTGCTTTTATTTCTTTGAGGCGATCGATGGTGTGATGGCCTTGTACCTGTTCTTTTTGATATTCTTTGACTTTTCTGAAGATTTCCGATTTTCCTAGATGTAGGCCGCTCGTTGGTGTTGCGTTACCAGCAAGTCTGTCAGCTCGCTCATTTCCCTTAACACCTGCATGTCCCGGGCAGTATGACCATGTGAGTTTTTTAATCTGAAAGTTGCGCATTGCCTTATGCCACTCTGGGCTTCCCATTCCGTTTTCAATTTTCTGTATGAGGTTCATTGAGTCGGTTAGAATCATGGCATGTTGGTTTCCGGGCGTATGGATGGACGATAGCCACTGGAGGGCATGTGTCACAGCTTCAACTTCCATCGTTAGGCTGGAGGTTGTGACTTTGTAGGCAGCGTTCTCTTCCCTAACTGTTTTTCCATTTTGTTTCGCAGTGAATCCCCAACCGGATTGGTCTTTGGTGACTGAGCCATCTGTGTATATGATGATGTCCTCTTCTTTACTGTTTTCTTCTATGAGTAGTTTCACTTCCGCATCAGTTTTGCCCTCTGGCCATTCCCGACAATGTCTTCCTAGAGTGGGTGAAGTGGCTGTGTTGAATAGATGGTTGAGGTTTTCGGGGTTTTTCTCTCATTCTTTTGTTTCTTTCAGGTCTTGTAGTCGGCATACTAGCTGGATTGTGTCTTCTGCTTGCCCCATCCATGATCTTCCTCGTCCGAGGCGGCTGCCTTTCAACCGAAGCACTTTGGTACATATGTACCGAGTTATACGAAACTAAACTTACGAGACTTGAAAGTTTGCAAAGCGGCTTCAACACAGAAGCGAAAGCAGACGAAGTGAAAGTTTTAATGAAACAGGTATATCAGAGCCACCGGACAGTAAATCTGCTACAGAACATCAGGATCGCCAAAATTCACAAGTACGTTTATTGATTGATGTTGTGCAGCGCTTACATTTCTTTTTCGGGCACAATGCAAACAGTAACGTTGCATGAATTATTTATTTTGAGCATGGGTAAATATCATGACAACTCGCTTCCTGAAAACGTGACAGTGTTTGTACAGTAACGTTTTTTTGTTGTTGTTTTTTGTTTGTTTGTTTGTTTTTGTTGTTTTTTATGGAGCGCAAAATCTTCAAGTGATAGTAGTTTACTTGCCGATGGTGTCAAATATGAAAAGACTACATTTAAATTACACTGACAATAGAGGTAATATTTCAGTCCTCAGTTCATTCTGAATTTTGCGGCAAAAGCAGATAGTTGAATCGCTTCAAGGTTGACGATTCGGGAAGAATGTACCTTTTTGGTGGGGACCCGCAGAACAAGAACATTCCAAGCCGAAAGATGATCTTGCGAAATAGAAATCCAAAGCCGGCAGAGAAAAAAATCGTCACGGATGCCAGACCAGTAGGATCAGGTACAAAATGATTTAATGCAAGGAGTCTGACCAGTGTCGGACGCAGGTACTCTGAAGTAGACAGAGCGACTGTAAGAGGCTCATAACGGTGTGTGGGCTTGTGAATGGTTTCATCGTTATGTATACTCGGGGGAGTATCGACACGCTCCCAACGATGGGTACTCAGAGTCAAACTGCAGTTACTCGAGTCATTCAGAGTACAAACCGGGATCTCAAACTAAAGCAGACTCATTGTCGAGACTCATTGCAGAAACCCAGACAGAGCAAGACGAAACGTCGCTGGCAGAGGAGATTGCCTCCTTCATGGTGGGGAACTGAAAAAAAAAGAAAAAAAAAGCTGTTCCGATAGCAATGACAGCTCGTCAGTGAGACAGATGAAGCATCAGCAGTCGACAAAGAGCTGAGAGCAGTACAGGAATGCATTCAAACAGGAAAGTGGTAAAAATGTCCTCATGTGGTGCACAAAACACCGTGCGCGATGAAAAGTTGGTTCTCAGATGAACACAGATTAGCGTTCCAGTACGTCTGCGCGAAAGTGATTGAAATCGCTCATGCAGGTCACCAAGGAATCACAGAATCACAGAAATGTTTGGCTATAGGCTAAAAGCCTTTTGCCCTCGTAATCAGTGTCCATTTATGTGCTTTGGATCACTTGTTGTGAACAAACCCTTGTTTAAATCTGGCATAGTGTATACTATATTTATCTACAGCTCAGTAAAGATTTAACTCTGTGGAAAATACATGGTTCTTAAACTTTTTGTCAATGTGATTTTTGAAGGCGTTTACCGATGGTGCATTGATGGTGTCATAGGAAAGGTTATTCCACAGATTTATGATACGGTTAGTAAAGAACTTGCGGAACTGGTTAGTTACGAAATTAGTTTTGTTTATTTTGAAGTTGTGCCCTCGAGTTTTATCGTAGTTAGCCATAGTAAACAATGAAGAGGTGGTGCAAGGATCATAAATATTGTGCATGATCTTATATACTTCAATGAGATCACCTCTTAATCTTCTAAACTCAAGGCTAGGCATATTAAAAAGAGCCAGGCGCTTCTCATAACTAAGATCACGAGTACTAATAGTTATTACTAGTTATGGTAAATCTGCGTTGAACTCCTTCAATCATATTTATGTGCTTTTTAAGGTAAGGGCACCATACTGAGTTTCCATATTCAATAATGGGTCTAACCAGGGCTTTGAACAATGGAATCATAATTTCGGGAGATTTATTAGTTATAGTTCTCACAAGAAGACCAGAAATTTGATTTCCCTTTTTCACTATATTATTTATATGTGCCTCAAAGCTTAGTTCTGGGTCCATCGTGATCCCTAGATCTCTTTCCGCTGTTGTACTATCCATTGTTCGAGTTACCCCCTTTTCCTGTATCGTGTACTGATACTGTGGATTATTCTTTCCAAGGTGCAGAACTTTGCATTTCTCGCTGTTAAATTGCAACAGCCAAGTATTTGTCCATTTAACCAGATTATGTATACACATTTGCAAGTGATCTCTATCTTCTGTATTTCGGATGGCAGAGTAAGCCTTGGTGTCGTCTGCAAAAATTTTTACTTTACAATCTACCTCACCAGGCATATCATTTATAAAGTATATGAACAAGGTTGGGCCAAGAACACTACCTTGTGGTACACCACTAGTTACCTTAACCTTCGATGATTTACTACTATTTACACTTACAAACTGTGATCTTCCATTTAGAAAATCTCTGATCCACAATAGTAGCTTGCCTTTTATCCCATAGCCTCCTAGTTTATTCATGAGTCTGTGATGGGGAACTGTATCAAAAGCTTTCCTTAGATCAAGGTAGACTGCATCGACTGGTACCTTCTCATCTAGCATGACTAACCAATCTTGTAATGTAACAAGTAGTTGTGTAACACACGAGCGCCCTCTGGTAAATCCAAACTGTTCTCTAGATAACAGATCATGTTTGGTTAAATGTTGGCAGAGAGCGTCTCGAATAAAACCCTCAAAAACTTTACAGACAACTGATGTTAGACTGACTGGACGATAGTTACCCGCAGAATTTTTGTTACCTTTCTTAAAGATAGGACGTACTTCTGCTTCTTTCCAAGCTTTTGGTATTTCACCCTTATCTAGTGTTCTATCAAACAAGATCTTAAGTGGGTGAGCAATAACTTCAGCAAGCTCTATTAATACTCGTGGGTGTATCTCATCAGGTCCTGGGGACTTTGATGGGTTTAGGCTCTTTAGAGCTTTTTTCATCTGTTCAACTGTGACCTCCACGTTGGAAATTTCAGTAACTTCTGTCTTACATGAAAACTCTGGGACATTTACGTTACTCTCCTCGGTAAAAACACTAGCAAAAAATCTGTTTAGCACAGCTGCTTTTTCTGAGTCATTTTGTGTTAAGGTACCATCTTCCTTTATTAGATTAGCAATTTGTTCTCTTGGCAGAGTTTTACTTGCAACATAACGGAAGAATCCTTTTGGATTATGCTTAGATTCTTTAGCTAATTTAGTTTCCTTAGCTTTCACGTTTTTTCTTGACTCCCATTTTACCTGGTTTCTAGCACGTGCATATATTTTATAGTTCTCACTAGTGGGATATTTCTTATATTTTTTAAAGGCTCTACGCTTTTGATGAATTTTATCTAAAAGTGACTGGGGAATGGGATCACGTCTTTGTTTATTGGAGGGTCCTTGTTTGAATGATTTTTTTGGAATAAATTTGTTCATGGACTTTATTATTACATCATGAATAAGTTCCCAGGTTTCATCCACAGATGTCTCATTTTTCAAAAGGTCATCCCAGTTTATCTCACCTACGTAATGCTTCATGCCTTCGTAATCTCCTTTCTCTAGTTGATATTTCACAGAGTGACCAGATGGATGTTCCCACTTGATCTGAACATCAAAGTAGAGGGCAGAATGGTGGCTCTTCCCTAGAGGGGGCCAGTAATCCAAAGTGTAGATGTTTTCATAAGAGTTGGTAAACAACAGATCTAGCACATTAGGTTTTTGTAAACCTCTATAATGAGTGGGCTCGGAAGCCATTTGTACAATGTAATTTTGTTGAACACAATCCAAAAATTTTGTAGCTGGGTGGTCCTCATTTTTACAACTTATCACATTTTGCCAGTCAATTTCTGGATAATTAAAATCTCCAGAGACAATAACCTTGTTTTTAAAACTGTTAAATACATAGTTTATTAGTTTAATTACACTAGCATGATCCTCATAATCTGAGTTGGGGGATCTGTACACTACACCAAAAATGATGTGCTCGTTACTACCAGGTAATGATATTTTACAAAAAATTGAAGGAGAAAAGATCCTTTCAATTTCTACAATCCTGGACACCTCCCACCCTTCCCGCACGAACAGACTGACACCTCTTCCCTTGTTGTTTGTAAAACCTGTATAACCAGGAAGTACAAAATTTTCAATTTTAACCTTGGAGTTTTTTGGTAATACTTCAGTTAAAGCAATAATGTCAAAGTTGTGTATGTTACACAATAGTCCCAGTTCATTTAGTTTGTTTGTCAGCATGTCAGCGTTTGCATAATAACATTTCAGAGAAGAAAACTTATGAGAAAAAGAAGATTTGTTTGTTGGTCTATGTACAAAACACGTATTTACATTGTTCTTTGTTCCCTCAAATCCGTACTAAAGACAAAATAACGACTCCGTAACAAAGTATGACGGGTCAGGGATGGATAAAGATGTTGAAAATCAAGTCAGGTCTTGCCAGTCACCCATGCAAATCAGTCAATCAGCCATCCGCGCCAGAACCGATGATTCGACTGAATCAAATGCCAGGTCTGTGGGAAGATCTGACCATTGATATGTAAGGTTATTCGAGTCTATCCTAGAAGTGGTAGACTACTATACAGTGGATTTTTCGAAGCTGCTGTTCTGAAATCTACCATTGCAAATAGAATCAAAGAAGAATTTGAAAAAAAAAAAAATGTTCACAAGACTTGGCTTACCAGTTTCCATTAAATCAGATCACACACACACACACACACACACACACACAGAAACACAGACACGTCTCCCTCCTCCCTTCCTCCCTCCCCCCTTCCCATACAATCGCTCCCATCCTCGCATGTATGAAAGTTGGTAATTCCATTGAAGTCCATTTCTCAAACCAGAGCCACTTATTCAGTCAGTCGCCCCACCCACCTCCCCGTCTCCCATCCCTTCAAATCTCTACATCAGTCTATTCACAAGGAGGAAGGTGGCAGAATGGTAAAGACGCTTATCTGTCAGTACAATGTTCGTGAAGGAATGGGTTTGATTCCCGCTGTCGCCCTTTCTCCCAAGTTTGGAAAAAATCATATTGACCAGGACGCCTCTTCCAACTCTTTGGATTACCAAGCTGTTTTCGAACTGTGTTCAACTGTGATAGTTTTCAGTGGAACATGTGTATTTTATGCTTCTGTAATTATTTCAATCCAGTATTTGATTGCTGAATCTGGGTCAGTCACGTGGTAGCATATACGAAAGGAATTTTGGAGTTTTACACATCATCTATAAATAGCTGTTCATTGAATGTTGAAAAGCATTGTCTTGTGGCCTGGTTTGGGAATTTTTACTCCCCTTTTTTTTTCCAACTGGTGCGACACAAACTGGACCGTGATAACTCGAGTTAAAAACAGGAACACAAGCTTCTGCAAAAATAATTGTTCGTATTGGAAGTGTATATATTATGTGAGTACGGCTGTGAGTTGGGCGTAACTTTGGTGGACTGATGCAGATTAAACAGATGGACTGATGCAGATTAAACAGATGGACTGGTGCAGATTAAACAGATTGACTGATGCAGATTAAACAGATTGACTGATGCAGATTAAACAGATTGGTGCAGATTAAACAGATGCAGATTAAACAGATTGACTGATGCAGATTAAACAGATTGACTGGTGCAGATTAAACAGATTGGTGCAGATTAAACAGATGCAGATTAAACAGATTGACTGATGCAGATTAAACAGATTGACTGGTGCAGATTAAACAGATTGGTGCAGATTAAACAGATGCAGATTAAACAGATTGACTGATGCAGATTAAACAGTCATTGTTTGGTTCCACTGCTTATTTACATCAGTGGCCAGTGCTTAAGTCGCCGGCCAAGCAAGATGATTACCTTTGACTCTAAAGTCACAGCGTCTGTCAGTGCAGTGAATCTGACCAGGAGAGAGGAGTAGGAGTGGGTGGTAGAGTGAGGGAGGTGGGGGGGTGAAAGAGACTGAGACAGCTGGCAGTGTTAAGAGGGAAACAGTGCCGTCCTGGTCAGAATAGCTCAAGAAACACATACCACACCAGGCAGTGGCATTTAACATGGATGCTTTCCTGTGAGAGATGAATGGGTGGGTGGAAGGTGGAGGGGGTGGGGGGGAGACAACAAGAGATAGCGAGAGGGAGGGAAAACGTGGTTGAACAGAATGTTTCAAGTTGCCATCCCAACTGTAAACTGTACCAGTGGTGCCAGTATTAACCCTTTCACCGCCAAGCTCGCATTTATGCACAGGCGTGGTGGTAGAGGACCCATGTCCATGAAAAGTGACCATACATTGGTCTGTTATCCGTGAACCTACTGCTCTTAATGCTCGGTGGTAGGATAGGCCATATTTTCTATACATAGCAGGGGGAATCCCCAGCTATATTTAGCCACAGTCTTTTCTGTGTTTACACCACAAGGGTATTTTGTACTCTAAGTTGACTGGCGGTGAAAGGGTTAACTGGATCATGAGAGAGGGAGACAAGGCAGTGGCAGATGAAGAGGGTGCCATCCCACATTTCTAGGAATACTGCTCATACCCTTGCTCTCTCTGAACTGGCCATCAGCACTCAGTGACCTCAGCCCAACAGAGAAAGAGTGGGGGAGGGAGAAGTAGGAGGGGAGGGGTGGTGAACAAGAGGGGGTGTGGTAGGTACCATATTTCAGCCATAGGCACTTGCCACACTATAACAATTTTTTTTTTATAACATAAACTTATAAAGCCATTTTTTTTCAATCATCATAGGAACTTGCAGGCGTGCATGACCTAGCGATGACGTCAACAGCTGCACCATCCTCCGCTACCATGGGGACACAGCAGGTGGTGCCAGAAAGACAATTAGGGGGGAGAACTAGTGTGAGCAGAGGGATCAAGCTGTCGCTGCAGCGACTGCGGCCAACCATCAGCAAGTACCTGAAGGTGCTGGACATCCATCTGCACCGACTGCAGCAACACCAGAACAATATGGAGAAGGTGGGGAGGAGAGGAAAGTGTTTGGGGTAGTTGTGCACCTGAGCTGTCTCTTTATTTTATTTTTGTTGTTGTTGTTGTCTAGTTTACAAAATGATTAACCTCTGAATATATATAATTGTATATTGATTGATCTATGTATCTATCTATCTACACACACACACATGTATGTATGTATATATATATATATATATATATATATATATATATATATATATATAGAGAGAGAGAGAGAGAGAGAGAGAGAGAGAGAGAGAGAGATGTATGCATGGGTGTGCATGTGTGTGTGTGTGATTTCTTTGCCT
>NC_134876.1:11600098-11612598 GCF_041734735.1 Babylonia areolata | reverse complement strand
AGCCAGTGCAAAATGCGTCTTTGCCTCAGGAGGTGTACATGCTGGGGATCCCAGCTCTCTCAAGGACAGTGTTATTGAAGACTTTGTACTGCCAAGAGATGTTCAGGATGCATCAGAGGCACAATGATAATATAATTATTAAAAATTATAATAATAATAATATACTTCTTCTTCTTCTTCTTATGATGATGATGATGGTATACAAAGCCAGAGGGAACAAATATCAACATACAAAATACATTTATAGTGTATTGATATGATTTGGCATACATGAGTGTATGTGTGTTTGTATCCGTGTTTGTGCATGTGTATGCTTTTGAGGAATTGTTGGAATTGACAATAAGAATGACCGTTGCAGGAAATGGAAGAGCTCCACACCATGGCTTTGCAGTTTGTCTGCACCATCAGTGTGACTGTAAGTCATCATTTAGCTCTTGTTTCATGTTTGTTACTTCAGTTCTGTCCTCACCATACATGTGATAGGATGGATATCACTATAAAAACCATTTAACTCTGGTATATGTGGGCGTGTGACAGTGAGTGAAAGGGGAGTGGTGCAGTGTCAGCTCTTCTCTGTCCATGTGTGTGTGTGTGTGTGTGTGTGATGTTAGTGTGTGTGTGTGTGAGGTGTTTGTGTGTGTGTGTGTGTGTGTGTGTATGTTAGTGTGTATGTGTGCGAGGTGTGTGTGTGTGTGTGTGTGTGTGTGTGTGTGTGTGTGTGTGTGTTGTGAACAAATTGATTGGATTGTACAATGAAGAAGTGTATGTGTATGTGTGTGTGTGTGTGTGTGTGTGTGTGTGTGTGTGTGTGGATGACAACAGTTTAACTCCCATTAAATGCCTGCTTTTAACTGACAGGAGACTGAGACAGGGAAGACAAATCAGACTGTGACCAGTGATGTGAAACAAGCAAATTCAGGGGAGGAGAACAAGACACACAGAAAGGTGGGTACATAGTCTGTGTACAGGACAGGTACTTGTACCACAGTACCACAATGTGTACAAATCTGAAATAAAATAACTGCTTTCTGTTCCACCCAAAATTATAAAAAAAAAAGTGTGTGTGTGTGTGTGTGTGTGTGTGGAGAGAGAGAGAGAGAGAGAGAGAGAGAGAGAGAGAGAGAGATAACAGCTAAAATACTTCCTGCAGAAATGGTATTTTCTTATCTATCTATCTACCTACCTATCTCTCTCTCTCTATATATATATATAGAGAGAGAGAGAGAGAGAGATCACAGCTTAAAATATTTCCTGCAGTAATGGTATCATTTTCTTTGTGATGCTTGTGAATTTTTGCTGATAATGCATTGTAAATATTGTTTTGACCGGTTTAATTGTTTGTTCTGCTCTTTTGGAAGTGGGTTATAGTTATAGTAATCCCAGTGGCAACAGTAACTGTGAAAATGATGATGCGGTAGCAGGATTATTCACATCTTCTTCCTCTGCTTTCTTTTCTTCTTCTACATCAAAATAGTAATACAGATACAAAAGCATATATGATATGATCTAAAATGTGCATATGTTAAATAAAACAAAATCACTGATCACAGATACATCCTTACTCCATACTACAGCAAATACGATACCCCCAAAAGAGGAAGTCAGGTTACAGCTGCCTCTCCATTACCTGGCAGACACGTCAACAGTTGTGTTACATCCAAAAATATCTTCAGAGTTGTTCTTTTTCATGCGTGGGCTGCAAATCCCACATTATGCAAATGAGTGGACTTTTATGTAAAGGTGTATGACTGTTGTTACTGTTGCACATTAACCAGATATTCTCTCTACAAGGCAGTAGTGTTTGCACGCACATTTTAAATAGCAGTAGACAAAGTATTGGCCTGGGGCAGAAGACAATGTGTGTGCACACCCGGTCTCCAAAAGACAGTAGCTTTGACATTAATTTCATGCAACTGTACAAGAAATAAATGTGATGTTCATTTGATGTGAATTTATTGGGTTCTTAATATTTTGCAAAAACCAAAACAAATGAATGACAGCTCTTCAGGATAATATCCAACCTGTGTTTGTCTGTCAAATTGTATGCCAGTGTGTTTGTTCATCTATGTTCTTATGCCTGTTTTTTGTTGTTGTTTTTTTTCTTTTCTTTTTTTTCAAATGTTGTGTTTGCTTCTCATATAAACTTAGGCATAACAGAATCAAACTCTATCCCAGTAAGATTTGTGTATGTTTTTGATTGCTTTCTGAGATGATTGCAATGTGAAGTGTCGACTCATTAAAGTTGCAGGCAGTAGCGTGTGTTGCAGACGGACAAACTGAAGATGGCAGTGCTGCCAGTGATGGGTGCCATACTGGGAGGAGTGATGGCGGGACCGGTGGGGTTGGTCACTGGCATAGAAATCGGCACTCTGGCTGGCAGTGTGGGAGGGGGAGTTGCAGGTGCGTTAATCTGATGTGTGTGTGTGTGTGTGTGTGTGTGTGTGTGTGTGTGTGTCTATCTGTGTGTGTGTGTGTGTGTGTGTGTGTGTGTGTGAGTGAGTGTTTGATGTCTGTCTGTCCTTCTGTTGATTCAGATTTTTTACGTCTTGTGTATTTGAGATTAACAATTGTGATTACAATGTTTAAAGTGAATATGTGCAATGCATTTTTAGTCTTGTATGCTAATGTCATATTGAATGTTTAAGTGTTTACTAATTGTCTACGTCTGGTGTTTTGGGGTGGAATTTTTGTTGTTGTTGTTGTCACACCTGATGTAATATCTCTTACGAAATAATAAAGTTATTCTTGTCTTATCTTCTTATCCTTCATCCCTTGTTAGCGTTGACCATTCTTTTCTCCTTTTCACTGCTAGTCCACCTGTTATTTCTTTTTGATAGTTGTCATGTCTTTAGTTTTAGGTCCAGTTTCTGTCTTTTATGTCAATCAATCTTGAGTTTATCATTGTCCCAACCATCGACAAATGATCGGTCATATCCAGTGAGGTTGGTAATGTTTTTTTCTTGAGACCTGTTTGTATGTATCTGTCTTGTGTTTTCTTCATCCGTCTGTCAACCATTATTCCACCAGAGAATCTGTTGTGATGACAAAGCAATGTGTGTGTGTGTGTGTGTGTGTGTGTGTGTGTGTGTGTGCACGCATGCATGTGTGATCTGTGAGTGTTTCTGTGTGCGTGTGGTATGCACACATGCATGTGTGATGTGTGTGTTTGTGAGAGAGTATAATAGAAACTGAGTTAATTATTGTAATTGGATGTCATTGCATGTGCTCATTCTGAACAAGCTTTGTAGACAAAACTCATGAAGCTAAGCTGCATTCTCTTTGACACACAATCTTAGATATGTAAATCCATGTGGAAATGCTTACATTTGTGTGTGTGTGTGTGTGTGTGTGTGTGTGTGTGTGCAGTTCTTGCCGGTAGCACCATCTTCAGTTCAGAAAATAAGACTTCAGAAAGGGCAAGTCATTCAGATTAGGAAGACAATTCCACAAAAGTCGTCTACAACTCTGCTCCCCCACCGTCACCCACACAGCCACCACCCATCACACAGCATTCCTCATCAGCACCACCACAGCATTCCCCCAGTTCCGTCTCCTCGTTGTCATCCCTGCAGTCCGATCCCCAAACAGTGACCACACAGAGCCGTGGTGTGGACAACAGACGGCAGCAGCCATGTGCTGATGGGAGTGATGACAACGGCAACATGACCTTCTGGGATCAGATTCTGCTCTGGGGGAAGACACCCCAGTGACACAGCTCAGAACGTCTTGCCAAGTAACGCAACGCTTGAAATTCACAGGTAACTTTGTCCTGGGGACAGGTAGATTAAAGAAAACAACCCCCCCCCCCTCCCCCCCAAAAAAACCTCTTTTTATACCCCCAAATTTCTACTTGCCCTCGTGAACTAAAGAAGCATCAACAACAGTTGAGGAATGACAAGTAGTAATAATAACAGATAGTATTTACGTGGCACAAACTCCCCACGTAATGGGTTCTAAGCACCTTACATGATATAACACATTTGCAATAGTGCATAATAACATATCTCTGCAAATGAAAAAAACAACACATATATGTGTATCTGTTCACCAAGACAATACTACAAACTGCAGGTATAAACAATCCCCCCACTCTACTACTTCCCTGCCCCCTCCCACCCTCACAAGCACATGACAAAAATAAACTTCCGACGCACACACACGCCTGCACACACACAAACATTCACCCACCGACACACACACACTACATGATGACTTGAGTAGAGAGCAAAGTGGGATGGGGGAAGAAAGCAGACAATTAGCTATGCTTCATCACACCCAAAGGCCTCTTTGAATAGATGGGTTTTCAAGTTTGTTTCAAAAGAGGACAACGTTGGTAAGTGATGGAGATCCAGAGGAAGAGAATTCCAGACAGAAGGTGCTTGATACTGAAAGGCCCTTAGGCCAAACGTCTTTGAAGAGGTTTTGGGAACTCAAAGGAGCTTTTCAGCAAGACTTGAGAGAATGGGGAGGGTTGTAAGTATAAAGGACAAAAGGTAAGTAAAAATAGAGAAATCCTTTAAAGTGGCAATAAGCCAATATGGCAATTTTGTATTTGAAATCTGTACTGGATGGGTAACCAATGAAGTTGGCGTAAAAGTGGGTTCACATAATCCTTTTCTGATTTTTTGAAAATGAAAATGATTCTTACAGCATTGTTCAAAATCCTCTGAAGGCATGACAAAAATCAGAAGGCAGACCAGCAAGTAGAGAACTGCAGTCATCAATGCAACTTAAGATCATGGAACAAACAAGCTGGTGGTTGCTTCAATAGTTAGATGTGGTCAAATGGTACTGATTTTCTTCAGTTGGAAGTTTGCTGTTTTACATAAATTACTAACATGGTTGTGCATGGACACAGCTGAATAAAAAAAAAAAAAAAATGCACCTATGTTTCTGATAGAATTCTGAAAGTTGATATCAGCATTGCAGTCAATCAAGGTATGGTTGGAAATGTGACAGTGCACACCCAGAACCTTTAAGTATAGCTTCTGTCTTGACGTGATACAAGTGTGCATACATGATTCATTATGTAAGTAGTATAATACAGGAAAAGAGGGTGTGACTGTTTCATTACTGGTGTACATGATTCATTATAGAAGTAGTATATATTACAGGAAGAGGATGTAACTTAGTGAGTCTGCATTCTTTAGTTTTTCCCTAAAAATGAAACTGACATATATATACAGACACACCAAAGTATAAACCACAAAAATGCCATGCGTGGCTGTTTGCTTTAGATCTTGCTTTCCTGGTTACTTTGGTGCTGGTTTGTTGCTTTGCCGCTTGCTCATTTGGTTGTTACGGTGATAATACATGTTTTGTTTGGTTTTGGTTTTTAAATCTCTTCTTTTTCGCAGGTATTTTGTGTCATTTTGTACTTTATTTATACATACATTGACAAACATTTACATATGATTCTGTTCACAAATAGTAAACATCAGTTGAATGGGTGTTGACTTCTGAAAATGGAGTATGGCTGCCTACATGGCGGGGTAAAAACAGTCATGCACGTAAAAGCCCACTCGTGTACATACGAGTGAACGTGGGAGTTGCAGTCCACAAACGAAGAAGAAGAAGAAAAATGGGTGTTGCAAATGATTCCTGACTGCCAAACACAAGGACTGATATTTTTGTTTTTTGAGCTGTGTTTCTAACAGCAAAGCCATGATGTGTCAATGCATGTCATAAGTAGCCAACTGTGCAATATACATAGCAGTGTGTACACACATTTTTGTCAGAAGGTTCGTTTCTCCACTGTTTGTCCCTGGTATCAAAGCCCTAAAATGGCCATTGCCATCAGCTGAGGTAATACTATGATGAATGCACGGAAGTATGTCTATGCTGAAATCAGTTGCAGCTAATTTTGGAAGAGATGGGGGTTTAACTTGGTGTTGACACATGTTGCTGTGTTAATTTGCAGATTATGTTTGTTCATGCTCTCATAGTTGTTTTCTTGAATGATGGTTTTATCTTTATATCTCATTCACCACCTATTTTTGAGGGGATATTTTACAGCTGTTTTGTTTCATACATCCCCTGAGTTGAAGAGGGTTCTATTGATGATTTTGATATTCTGTCATGAAGAAAGTTATGACTTGCTAGTTTATCAATCTGTTTGTTTTTGAAAAGGAATTGTTATGTTGTTTCCTTGAATGGAGATTAAAGAAAATGCAGCATGCTTTATATGAGGAAAATTGTGCATTTCATATGTGTTTTATTTTCTAACTTGGAATTATATACTCATGTTGTGTGAGGGAAACAAATTAGTGAAACTGTGAATATCAAATGGGACAGACATGAATAGATGTTGTGGTTTTGGAGGGAAAGATATTTGCGTACTGAGTGAGAAATTGATTTATACTAGTTAATGTGTGGTGGAAAAATGATCTCTTCATTCGTTTACTATAAGGTGAACAGGTAATATTTGTTACGACATGTTTTTTTTATGGAAGAATTTGTTACTTTTTTTTGTTTCTTTGCTTGTTTTTGATTTGTTTTCATTTTGTTTGAAAAGCACATTAATTTCAGTGCTAGGACGTTGAGAAATTTATCATAAAATCAAAACACAAACACCAGTATGTGTTTATTATTTCTTTTCTTTTTTTTTTTTTTTAAACATATATATGACCAATCATTTTTTTTCTAACTAGTACTAGTAGATTAGGAACAAAAACGCAGTAACAAAAATGTTCACTGGCATTTATGAAGGCATATTTACAAAGAAACTGACAGTATATGTTAAAAGTCCTCAAAAAACAAGATGGCAATAACACCAACTCATACTGAAAATTCATTAACCCTTTCATCATCAGGTGTGCAATTAACTAATGTGCAGTATCTCCAAGCATCAGGCCTCTTTTCAGCCATGACTGAATTTTACACATACACTGACACAGTTTACTGTCAAAAGCTTGTATCTTTACTGCTTTTTTGAAAAATAGAAGAAGAAAAAATGTTATGCAGATTATTTCTTATACATGTATTTTTTTGTTTCTTCAACACAGACATCACATAAATATGATTCATCACACCCACAAACACAGAGAACTGAAACAACAACAAATAACTGACAAAATGAAGCCCAGAAAATCACAGCATTTCAATAAAATCAGCAAATATATTATTCAAAATCATCCTTGTAGTGCTTGTCATGTTTTCAGTTGCAGCTAATTTTCACACCAGCAGTAATCAAAAGCTTGTATCTTTGTAATTGTGGATCAAAAATATAACTGAATGAAGAAATCACCGAAGCCCAACAGAAGCAGCACAGTTATGATAAAAACTTACCCATAGTCATTAAAAAAAAGAAAAAAAAAGAAAGAAAAAAGTATGTATGTAATGGCTGCACTGTTCACAACATGGAACTGTCAAAATTTCAGATGTGCAAAGTTGACTTGAAATTATGATGTCATGTTTATGTTGGATCATTCCAGATAATAATGATGAGTGATGTCAACTTCCCCAGTTTACAGTATGTTACCAAATGTGTTTTCAATCTTTAATTTGGTAATCAGTTATGGGGAATTTAAAGTTTTTACTGAAACATTTCATTACTTTACTGACCCGGCAACTTAATATGTTCATCTGAATATTAGTATGAAGAATATGTACACAGGTTTTACTTTTTGTTAGTCACACTGCCTGAAGTGCCTATGTTACTAAATTTACTTTCAGAAAAGAATCTCATGGAAGATACTGAATAAATGTACTTGGGATTGGTACATGTCTTTGTGTGTGCACATGTGTGTGTGTTGTGCAAACATGTATGCATGTATGTGCATGCATGTGTGAATGTATGCATTATGTGTGTATACAGTATCAAGAGATGTAAGTGCTGGGTGAAGAACGTTTCCCTGCTCGTGGATGTCACACAGTTCCAACCACATGTGCGGAGAGGGCCACATTACCCATCTTTGGAGGGTAAGAAAAGAAAATTTCCTTGTATGAGGAATATACACACACCAAGTTATTCTTAACAGCAACAGAGAAAGGGGGAGGGGAAGCCTAAATATCCCCTGAAACTGAAAGATTTTTCTACAATTCCAACCACAAAAGTCTTCAGTTTTCCAGCTGTTAAAACAATTTCATCACAGACTTTTTGGTAGTAAGATCTACATAAAACACACATATGCATACACATATTCAAGAAGTTCTTTTGACACGACCTTGTTTCCTCTCATCTAATATCAATTATTGTCAAAACAAAGAAAACAAAAACTGTATTCATAAAAACAATCTATACACAGATCTTGAGGAATGTCCGTGCAGCACTGAAATTTTCTAGAAGCAAGAAAACACCCTGGAAAAATCCCACCTGTTAATGTGATAGTAGCTGCCCTCTATCATCAATGACTATGAATCATTTTCAGTCAAAGTACTCACTTGTGGTTCCTTCACCTTTCTTGGCAGACTTGGCTTGAGCAGTCACACCTTTCTTTCCTGTCTTATTACCCACACCAGAGGCTTTCACCTTTTTCTTACTCGTTTTCTCCTGGGCAGCACCAGTGTCCTCAGCAGTCTTCAAACTGATGCTCAGTTTCACTGCAGCCATGTCACAGGTTCCGGCGGCCTCCAGGAGTTTCTCTGCTGCCTTGTTGCGGACACTGACACAGCGGTTGTGCAGCTCATAGAAGCGGAGGGGTTTGTCAGTCCACTCCTCAGCATAGGCGATGTTGATTCTGGCTGAGACAACGACGTGAGTGGCGCTGACAGCATCCCCGTCCTCCAGCCACATGCCGGTGTCAGTTACCTGAAAATGAACGACAGAAGTTCCTACAGGATGTCAGTGATATGCTAAAAAAAAGAAAAAGAAAAAAGAAAAAAGGAAACCAAGATAAGGCAACATTTGTTAATGCTGTCATCACAAGACCCTATGTGTAGATTATTGTTTGCATTTTTATATCATATTAATATCAGATATTACTGGAATAGTCATGACATGCAGACAAAGAACTACAGTTGTCAGCTAGGGATAAGACAACATGTAAGAATCAAATTAAAGAAGAAAGCCAGAACTCACAGGCAAACATAAAAGCATACACTTTAAAAAGAACTTCAGTCACACACACACAAACACACACACACACACACACACACACCAGATCATGCTGGTTGAGGTGCTGTTTGGTGATGTTCAGGGCCTGACACAGCTTGCCGGGGCCGTTGGCCAGCTGATGCACTTTGAAAGAGGAGGGGGCAGCAGCAGTAGAAGAGGATGACTTCCCCTTCACCTTCCTCAGCTCCCCCATCCTCTCCACCCCCTCCAATGGTTCCACAGAGCGAATCAGCACAGCACACCCTGCACCTGGGGGCATGGACATATATATCTATCTGACACATTACTAGACACACAGGTTCCAAGTTTCATCAAGTTCAATGAACCTTTAAACCCTACAGAAGCACGGAGGAGTACAACATCCTTCAAGTTGAAGTTCAACAAACCAGCCCAACTAGTGAACATAAATATGCAAATCTGTTGCAAAGTTAGAAATAGTTGTTGAATGAAAACATTATCCCATTTCATAGGCTCACGGAATTTAAACTGTATATTTTTGCTACCATATTAGTAAATTGCAGAAACTGAAAAGACATTCAGGAGCACATATTTTTTAATTTTTTAATTTTTTGCTATCTGAAACTAAGCGCTTGGCTACACTGAAAATAAACTGAAATTCATCTCCAATGATTTCCCTCCCCAGTTCAGTCTGCTTCTTGTGATCTCTGCATCTAGATTTAAAGAAATCAATAACAAACATGCTTGGTAGATATATATGTTTCTCAAATTCTATCTAAATATAAAAGTTTATAATGTCACACATTCACACAATAAAATCAAATCATACAAAACTGCACATTCCTGTCACTACAACCGTAATTATTCACTATCATGTATGCAACTGTAATGATTCAAAACTGCATGTTGTCACTACAACTGTCGCTACAACTGTAACTGTCGTTTCAGATATTCAATGCACCATATCTATCTCATACAGAAGGCCAGAGAGTAAAATGAACTCACCCCCACAGGAGATGTTGAAGCAGTAGTGAATGCCATAGATGGTGTAGACGTACGCTGTGCCTGGCTGCATGAACATGGCCTGGTTGCGATCTGTCTGCCCTTTGAAGGAATGAGCTGCCTTGTCCAGTCCTCCCAGGTAGGCTTCCGTCTCCACAATGCGGGCAGACAGGCGAGCTCCATCCACCATGCGTACAATCCTCTTCCCCAGAAGGTTTCTGGCCAAATCTTCACCGCATGCTTCATAAAACTGGCGACCTAGCCGCCTAGAAGTTGCTTTGACATTGTCAGGTATAGCCTGGGGTGTGTTACTGTTACACTCAGATGCACTCTTTGTAGCAGTACAACGTGTATTCTGACTGTCAGGCTTAGCCTGGGATGTGTCACACCCTGCTGTGTTCTTTGCAGAGGCACAATGTACATTGTCACTGTCGCTCTTGTCTACAGTGGCAGAAAATGTGTTGTCATCAATGGCATCTTTCTTCACTGCAATGTGGATTGAATGTTCTGTTATTGTCTGGAATCCTCTGAAAGGAAAGCTGCAGTTACAATGAAGTTAGCAGTAGTCACCTTAAGAGCCACTTCACCAGGAAAACAGGTGCATGCTGTGAATGTGCAGCTTTTATCTCAAATAGACATCCCCCTCTTTAAATCATTATTTCACCAAATTCCCCTCTATCTCAAGTGAGGAATGAGAAAGAATTCTAAAAGGAATATATAAAAAATTGGATGGCAGCACAGTACACTGCTATACAGGGTCTTCACTGACACTGCATTATTTGACTATAACTATGCAAAATCTTGCTGGGCACTGCAGTATTAGACTATTAACATGGAGGGTCCCATGCACTGGGCTCTGCAGTATCAGACCATCTGTACACATGATCTAACTGGGTATTGCAGTATTCAACAATTACTGTACAGGGTCTTATTTGGCACTGGGGTATCAGACTGTTACCATACAGGATCTTACTGTGGGTACCTGTGGTATTATGCTGTTACCAAACATGATCTTAATGGGCACTACAATATGAAAACTATTACCATACAGGGTCTTACTGTGGGTATTTGCAGTATTATACTGTCACCATACAGGAACTTAATGGGCACTACAATATGAAAACTATTACCATACAGGGTCTTACTGTGGGTATTTGTGGTATTATACTATCACCATACAGGATCTTAATGGGCATTACAATATGAAAACTATTACCATAAAGGGTCTCATTGGGCACTGCAGTATCAGTCTATATCATACAGGGTCTTTCTGGACACAATGGTATTATACTATCACCATATAGGATCTTTCTTGCCAGGCACAGGGGTGTCTCCAAATAACTTCTATGGACAGTGGGGTATTACCACAGAGAATCTTGCTAGGCACACTGTCGTCGCACAGCTGACCACCAACCGGCCCATCCCCACACTGGTCAGCATCCTGGTCATCACCTGCCCCCACTCCCTTCCTCCCTCCTTCTTGCTGACCGCCACGCTTCCTCCCTTGTCTGTTGGACATGTCTGATGCTGAAACAGCCATATGTCATTGTTTTCATCACCATTGTTGTTTTCAAGACCTTAGAGTAAGACTGGTTTGCTGCCAATACACAGGTAAATAAATTCACTGTAGACATGTACAAATGAATAAAATGAATTGTAAATAATTTGAAACTGAGTATGTTAAGAAAGTATTTACAACACACACACACACACACATGATTTTCTTGAATTCTGTCTCTCTCAAGTTTAATCATTCTGTTTAGTCTGAATTATCTATTCCAGGCCAACACTACATTAATTGTGTGTGTGTGTGTGTGTGTGTGTGTGTGTGTGTGTGTACATGTGTGCATGTGTTAGTTGTGTGTGTGTGTTTGTGTGCGGGTATGAATTGCGCTTTCATGATAACACAAACATATTGCGCTTTCATGATAACACAAACACTGTTGACTGTTTTTGATTGCAGTAGAAATACCATGGGTTCATGACTGCAAAACTGAAATGTGAACAGAAATTTGATTTCTTACTTGCTCATCAGATCACACCGGAACTGAGATTGAAAAAATATTTTATAATTAATGCTCATACACCAGATCATTAAATGTGAACCAACTTAACATCTCCACACTTGTTTGTCAACCATGCTTTCATGCCCCTGACAGAGAATGAGTGAAAGCGAGAGGGAGAGAAAGGGGGAAGTGGAGGGGGTGTGGGGGGATAGGAGAGAGTGACCAAGAGGCACGGAGAGAAACGGGGTGAAGTTAAGGCTAAAATGTTTACAAATAGGCTACCTTGTTGAAAAGAAATGCAGAGGATTTATCCTTTCAAATCCTATAATGCTTTAAACAAAACAAAAGCACAAATGACAACAGATCAAGGCTGAAAAACTAACGTGTATCCGCTGTTCTGAGCTCGACGAATGTGCATTGCCTCACGCCTTGACACTACCAGCAGTCCAGGGGAGGTCATTTTCCCGAACAATACTCAT
>NC_134876.1:11592598-11597598 GCF_041734735.1 Babylonia areolata | reverse complement strand
ATTAAAATCTAGGTCCACGCTCACCTATGATGTGGTGTGTTTTCACACACTTTTAATGAGATCGTTTTTCGCATCGATTTATGCAGACAAGCACGGCAACTGAAAGAAAACTGATAGCCAAACACTAAGTTCATCTTATCTTACCAGCCGGCGGGCGAAGTGGTTAGCGTGGCGGGCTGACGATTGGGAGGACGGGGGTTTGAGCCCAGGGGCCCATCAGAAGTCGGGTACGTGTTTCTGCTTATTGTGTCGAATGGTTCTATGGGCCCGAGTGGGAAGACGTGGACAACACAGTCAAGGGTCACCCACGTCAGGGATGCATTTTTTGAGAGTGTGTTGCTTAAGTTTCCTCATCAACACTGCAGGTGTCTGAATTTGTCAGCCTATAGTTGGCTCCAGGTTATTATGAGAGTAGGCTAACAGCCTTGTGAAGTTGTCCTAAACCTAAATCAACCCCCCACCGCAACATCCTCATCACCCCCATCACCGTTAATCGCCATCGACGTTTAGAAAACATAAATGTCTCAAATTCTGGGGCACATACACAAAATATAAATTCAAGCAATAAATGACACGTCTATCATTCACATTCATTATCGAGGCAATTTTTCATGTTACCAACAAGGCGATTTTTCATACCTCACTTGAAGCCAGTGTTATTTCAATTATTCATAATTCATCCCCAAACGAATGAATAAGTAGATGATAAAATAAACAGGTGAAGAAAGAAAGAAAGAATGAAAGCAAGCTAGCCCACAAAATTATATCAATAAATTAAAAAAACAACAACAAAAAAACAACAACCAAATACATGAAAACACTGGATATTCATTTCAGTTGAACAACCAGAAGAATGGATGAAAACGAAGGGGGGGAAAAAAGACATATAGATAAACTGATAAATAAACAAGTCAAAATAGATCGATGAACAAGAGAAAGCAAACAAAGACATATAAAATGACGGCATAATTATTGGAGGGAAGAAACAAGCGCAGAAAAAGAACTCGTCATTTTGAAGCCGTCACCAACAACAAGCAAAGAAACGCCCATCCCACCTAAAACAACAACAACAAATCGGAACGTAGGGGTGATCAGAGGGAGTGGAAGAGTGAGAGGCCAGGTAGGGATGGGGGTGGGAGGGGGGGGGGAGAAGGGTGCGGGTTGGGGGGGGGGGGGGGGGAGAGGAGAGGAGGCGGGTCGGGTTTATTCGAACCTTTCAAAGACAGCAACTGCATCTCTGGGTTGATGAGGGGAGTCATTTACAAGATGAATAAATAAATAAATAAATAAATAAATAAATGCTTGAAATAGCCCGAGTTCTCCGCCGTCCTAATGAGTCGGTAAACAAACAGAAAACCAAAGAAGGAAAGGAGTAAAGAAACTAGCGAGTAAGAAAACAAGTAAGTAAGACAACAACAGCACCGCAACCACACAAATAAAGAAACAACTAAGCAAACGAATGAATGAATTAAAAAATCGAATATTAAAAAAAAGAAGAAGAAAAAAGACAGAGAGACAAGTGCATAAAGAAAAAGATAAACAGATGTTTAACAAATTACATGTATCACTAACAAACAAATAAAAAGGGAAAAGATAACTAGATTGATAATATTAGACGGACGGACACACACACACGACACACACACACACACACGCACTCTGTCTGTCTGTCTCTCTGTCTGTCTGTCTCTCTCTCTCTCTCTCTCTCTCTCTCTCTCTCTATATATATATATATATAATGTACGTTTATATAGCGCCCTTTCTCTCTAAGAGCTCAGGGCGCTTTACATGAAAGAAAAATATTACAAGTTACATAAAACATTCATGACCACTCTTTCTCAAAAAACCCTCCCCCCTCCACCCCACACGCTCTTCCTTTCCCACTCTATATACACCCAAAGTGAGCTGACATGGGTGGTGTTGGATAACAAGGAAGCCAAGAGTGCTCATAGATAGGTTTTAAAGAGATGAGTTTTTAGGGATGAGCGATAAGCAGAAATAGAATCAGATGCACGGATATGATGAGGAAGGTTGTTCCAGATGTGAGGAGCAGCAAAGAAGAAAGAACGTTCACCATAGGTTCTTGTATTACCATGAGGAAGTTTCAAAAGGTAACAGTCAGAGGAAGAACGGAGATTTCTTGCGGGAGTGTAAACACTGATAAGGTCAGAAAGATATGTAGGTCTTGCGGAGGGAAAGCAGAATAGCAGAGACACGCAACTTTGTATTCAATTCTCGCTTCAATGGGGAGCCAATGTAGAGTGCGGAGATAAGGAGAAATGTGATCAGTACTTGTTTTGCAGTTTTTGAATTCGCTGAAGACAATTACAGGAGTCGATTCGTGAAAGCACAAAAGCAGAAATAAGATATTTAGTAGTTTCAACAGAATGGTACTGACGGATAGAGTTGATGCGACGAAGTTCACAATTGACTACGCGTATCAGATTTACTACCTGAGCATGCATGCTGAGGTTTGAGTCAAGAATGACTCCAAAGTTCCTTGCTGATTTAGAAAACTGAACTGTGGCATCACCAACCACAATAGAAGCAGGAAAAGAAGTAGATGTGGACATTCTTGCAGAGGAAATAATCATAGCTTCAGTTTTGTCATCATTTAACTTTAGTTTGTTGAATTTCATCCAGGGTTTAACATCGAGAATACAATCCTGCATTGACAGACTCAGACTGTGTACTTGGTTAGGTTCTGCAGACTTTTGTTGCTGAGTATTATCAGCGAAAGAGTGGTGAAGAACAGAATGGCCAGAAATGACATCAGAAAGAGGAGCAGTGTACAGAACGAACAGAACGGGGCCCAGGACACAGCCTTGTGGCACACCACAGGAGATCAGGGTTGGGTCAGACTTAAGTCGTTAACAGAGACAATCTGGAAGCGGTTGGATAGGTATGAAGAAAACCAACTCAGAACTGTTGAGTAAATCCCCCAAACATGTTCGAGTCTGGAAAGAAGTATATTGTGGTATATTGTGTCAAACACAGCCGACAGATCGAACAAGTTAATACAGTTTACCTTCACACACACCACACACACACACACAAACAAGCAACAGCATCGCTGTGTCTCAATGGCGTCGCTTGGCCTTGAAGCGGCTATGCCAAACGTCCCTGGCCGTGACGGCAATCAGGATGAAGAGGAACAAACTGATGACGTGCCACGCAACGCACACTCCGTAACCCCATGAAATGCTGACGTCGTACTGCGCCATAACCTCCTGCGTGGTCCAAGGGATGACGAAGACCACAGTTCCCACGAAGCCCAGGACGGCTGTGGACATAGTGGAGGTAAGTGTGACGATAAGGTTACAGTTTCAGTATCTGTTTCACTTCCGACAAGGTGTCAAAGCGGTACAGATTGATCCATACACGCTGACCACATTCCAAAACAATATTTAAACAACGACAAAAAACACATACAAACAACAAAAACGGAGCAGATGCTTGACAAAAAAGCGGTGATCAGGCCTCAGCAGACTACTCCAGGGATCTGTCTATCTGTTTACCTGTCTGTCTGTCTTGGCAGGCCTATATCATACTTAGGACTATTTGGCAAATATGACTCTCTCTCTCTCTCTCTTTCTCTCAATTGCACGCTCGCCCGGTTTCTCTACAGCTTTCTCTCTTTCTCAGTTCTTCTCCAACCAAATGACTTGCATTCTCTCCCTCTCCGACTACAAAACGACAGACTCCGTAAACTTAAAAAAAAAACACAAAAAACATCCTTCCTTCCTTCCATCCATTCATCCGTCCATCCATCCATCAAATAAACAATCGCCAGTAAATCAATCCATCCAATCACCAGTCTGTTGAGTGATGGTCGAGAGGTAACGCGTCCGCCTTGGAAGCGAGAGAATCTGAGCGCACTGGTTCGAATCCTGGCACAGTCGCCAGTATTTTCTCCCCCTCCACTAGACATTGAGTGGTGGTCTGGACACTAGTCATTCGGATGAGATGATAAACCGAGAACCCGTATGCGCAAAATTCTGTAGAAAAATTTACTTCGATTTGACCCCCCCCCCCCAAAAAAAAAAGCCAGCAACAACAACAACAAAAACAACTGCAGACAGGAGAAAATACAACAAAAAAGGTGGAGCTTTCAGTGTAGCGACGCGCTCTCCCTGGGGAGAACAGCCCGAATTTCAAAGAGAGAAATCCGTCGTGACGAAAAAGAGTAATACAGAAACACAATACAATACAATGCAATACAGTACAGTACAATACAATACAACCAGTCAATCGAAAATACAGTCAGTGAGTCTGTCAGTAAATTAATGTATGGAGACGAAATTTGAAGTTGATGACTTCTACCAATAATAAGAAATGATCACGTCTGGATCGCTAACACCACGGTTCAGAATGAACTTTCATTGTAAACAGAAAGGCCAGTAGGATCATATTTTCACACCCCTTCCTCACGACCTCTATTTACGGCACACATGAACACATGCCCAAGTACAAACTCACACACACACACACACACACATACATCACACACACACACACACACACACACACACACGAACCACTCAGTCACTCACACATACACACGTCCCCACGCACAGTCAAACGTACGTATCACCACTCCTTCCTACACTACCCTACCACCACCATCACCCTCACCACCCCCGTGTTACCACCACCACCACCACCATCATTAATTACACTTCCAGACTTGTCGTGGACAATCTATCATGGACCTCTTACCCGCCACAAAGCCCACACAGACAGTGGGCAGTGAGAAGGCCAGGCCATCATCCTGGAAGTGTAACACCAAGCTCATCACCATCACCGTGAACATCAGCATCCAGCTCAGTAGGGACAGGAGACGGACCGCCTCGAACCAGCCTGACCTCATCAATAGATAAGAAAGGTAGATAAATGATTACATGCATACATACATAAATACATGTATATATATATATATATATATATATATATATATATATATATATGTGTGTGTGTGTGTGTGTGTGTGTGTGTGATAG
>NC_134876.1:11565098-11587598 GCF_041734735.1 Babylonia areolata | reverse complement strand
TTCTGCTTTTGCGTTTTTAGTTTTCACCTAGAAACCCTGATAAACAGCTATGAACAAGCTGCAAAGGTGAATGGTCTCTCCAGTGGAATGGAGAAATCCGTCTTATTGACTTATTCTCCCTGCTGGTGGGAGGACAACCTGGAACTTGCTGATAGGAATCACACACTATTCTACGCTAAATTGTCCTCGTCAACACCAGTACAGAGAATTCTGCATGTTCTGTTTTCATTTCCATTTACTTACCGCCATGGCGTCATAGTGCTTCTAAAAGTAGAAAAAAAAGAGACAGCTATAAAAAAACAACAACCGACAACAAAATCATTTTCACACCAGTTATCACGGTGAAGCTATTTTCGAACAGAACATTAGGCCTGCTCAATTTACTCAATTCACCATTACCATTGTAACAGACCTCATGGTAGTTTCGACACCATATTTTTCCATTCCTTCAGCTCAGAGAGAGAGAGAGAAAGGGAGTGTGTCTATGTACACAAATTTAACCAAACAATCGGCAAAAAGAGTGCAACAGTTTTTCGCTTTTCAGTTCTGCTTTCTAGCAGTGGTATACGGATCCTATAGCTGCACAGTCCCTTGGAATCCAAAGCCATCTCTGCTAATTGTTATTTCAGTCATTCAATTACTTTAGTGAATCGTCTTACGTTTTGCGCAAACCTTTCCACTTCCGCAAGTAACAGAACAGCCACTTGTCAGGGAACACCCAACAGTTTCTCTGCCTTATTCGAAGCTTTCTGACACCTAGTAGTCTGCGTTACCCTCTGATGTCGTTCTTTCAGTCACCAACACATTTCCCGGCTGGGAAAAGAACATTATATATCACACAGCCTCCACTCTATGCTGTGCTGCACACACCATGGATAATGTCACTTCATGCGTGGTGGCAGAATCAGTTTGGTGTTCTTCTGATTCGGTGTTCACCAGTGATCAGGGTTCGAGTCACGATTTCGGCATGGTGTTGTTTCCTTGGGAAAGGCACTTTCCTCCGATTTTCCTCACTCTACCCAGGTGTGAACAGGTACCTGACTCTGGATGATTAAAGGTTAAATCGGCGGAAGGAGAAGATTACATCCAGCCTTTCTATGTCGAACCCTACACACAGTGAATTCGAATTCACTGCCCCGAGGGCCGTAAAAGACTGGCACTCTGACCGTTTTTAAACAGAATGCCACAAAGAAACGTCTCTGCTATTCCGGTTTTTTTTTTCACGCAGGAAACCTAAGGAGAGTGCGGCAATCCCCTGTGCTTATCCCATCACACCCACTGAAAGAAAGAATTCCACAGTTCCCCGTGTTAACCGGTTCCGCTTGCTGATAGGAAGAATGCCAATCTTTCTTGCAATGTCCTTTCCCGTACCAGCTTTTACCAGTTTAATCGCTGGTAGCACACACACACACACACACACACACACACACACGCACACGCACGCATGCACACACAAACATACACACACGGTCATGCGAATATGTCACGCACGCACATGCAAAAATACACATCACACACATACATTTCAGTAAGTTTAAATGCAATCATTTATCTGCAGTTACTTAATTCAAGTGCTCACATGAGGGGTGCACGAATCTAGCTCATTGGGATAAGCCAGTTTGGGGGCAAACTGAAGAGCTGAAATAATCATGCATGCGCGACATCACGAACGACAACATGCACACGAGCAGTACTCGGGATCACGCTAGTTTCAAAAGAAAAACAAGAGATTCATTAAACCATGACCACACAGAACGCCCAAAGGCGTACACACGCTCATATACATGCACACTCACTTACCCTTAACAACCACCTGTCCAAACCCAACCTCTGGTTCTCCTGGACTGCTACATGGTCGTTGACTATTGTCAAACACACACACACACACACACACACACACACACACACACAGAGTTCTCTAAGCGTGGGGAAAAGTTCATTCCCACGGAGAATGTCTCACGACTTTAAGGAGTATCTCTTTATTATATACTTTGAGACTCACGTACATGTTTGATGCACACAGGTTTGCTGGACCAAACACGTCCCCAGACTATGTTTCTCGCCTCAAGCACTACAGACTGTATCCCTTTCTCGCCCCTCCATTTCAGCGTGCGCCAAGTCTTCAGGTCGGACACGGTAGTAAATAGACATTAATTCGATTTCTTTCCGTGTTTTTGTGTATATATGTTCTGCAGCAACACGGGAAGATGCGTCTCTCGCAGAAAAAAAAGAAGTCCAAAAGAGATGGTGGAAAATTCCAACTCGATTTACCCCCAACGGGAAGATAATGCTCTGAGGATACCCAGCATTCACTGCATGCTATTTTTAGCTCGTCTGAACACACAGAAGATGGACGGTGAGGATCTGTTAAGGAATGAGGAATATATAAACTTTATTATATGTACCGCAGGTAGCTTATTGCCACTGCAAGTAGCAGGATGTGGTTTGTTGATTCATCATGATGAAACAACATTCCAGCTTCAGTTTCCACTAGAAAAGTCAGTCTCTTTGACCGTGTGTGAGCTCATACCGATCATAGGTTTTGGTTGTCTTTGGTCAGAAGAATGCTGAGGAGAGAGGTCTGCTTCCGACGGTGGAGAGTTTGTCTCCCCTCACTGGGCAGCTTCCGCCCTCGTCAAGTCCAAAGGTGTCGGCCATTCTGTACAGCTTATAATTCGTCTGTATGTCTGTCTGTTTTCGAACGCGATGCACTCCCACTTTTATTGATTTATTTAGCTCAAACTCAGTGCAATGGCAACACACGATGTTCACTTGTTTAACTAGATTTAAAACGGATTCGATTTTTCTTTCAGCAGTTTTTTTTTTTTTTTTTTTTTTTTTTTTAAGCAAACGGAAACCACGAAACCGTGAACTAGTTTTAAGTCTCAAGAGTTTCAAGCTGACTGTCATGTTGTTTTTGTCTTTCTTTATTTTATTTGTTGCAACTCCAAATAGCAATGTTCAGAATTAGAAATTTAATCAACAATACAAAAACTGGTGTATATTTTTAGTGGCAGAACTGTCTTCCACTGGCGAACAAACAGCAACTCCTCTTGGATGAATTTAAAACAACAACAACAACAAAACAAAACAACAACAACAAAAAAACAAAAAACAAAAATCTATTTTAAGAGTCAACCATTCAAACTGCTTTCCAGCGCTTTAGATTCATTCGTCTGCGTGAAGAGAAAGAGAGAATGAAACATGTCGGTACCACGACATACACAATCAATGCTTTCTTTCTCTTCTTTTTTTCTGTCCTCACGCACAAACGCTGTTGGCCAAATTCATAACCAGTGAAACAGCACACAGTTTCAGCGATAAATAATGCATGGACTCTTCACTGTATGTTCGCTCTCTTTGCAGAAATGTGAACTGCAATGAAATGAAATTCAAGACAACGCCAGACAATGTCCTCTATTTCCTTCTTGTATTTTTCTAATCATTGTTTCTTTCACTGAACTTCGTTCCTTCCTTTTTTTTTCTTTTTCTTCTTCTTTACTTTCTTTATCTTTTTATATTTGGGTTCTGGGTGGCGTCTCATCTTCTGTGTCTTCTGCTGAGGGAGGAATTTTCCCGTGGACTTGTTGGAGGAAACCAGACACTCGACAAGTCAAACAGTGCGTGATCGTTCAAATGGATGCCCTGCTCCTCAAAGCTGGAACAGATAACGTTCTGTCTAACATTTTTCTGTTTCTTGTTCTCTGTTTTTTTTTCTTCTCTTTTTTACTTTGGTGATTCACCACGCACAAACTAAACGAGTATATAAGAAGAAGCAGAAGCAGAAGAAGAAGAAGAAGAAGAAGAAGAAGATGATGATGATGGTGAAGAAACTGAGTGTGTCGTATGATATTAAGGTTCTGGGCACTGTGATACACCATCGCTGCAGAACAGAACTTACTACCTGGATGCAGCAGCACCAGGCGACCTGAGACCACGTAGTATCAGTATACAGCAAGTTGGTACCACAGTAAACCGGGATTCAGCAACACTGGGTCAGGTATACAGCGGACACAGAGAGCGGGCACTGGCGTGAAGCAGCACGGGGCAGAGACAATGACAATGACAATGACAAATGTTTTATTGAAGGGCTGAAAGGAGACACTGTCCATTTAGCGGCGAAGCGAAGTGAGAGTTCTCTGATCAAAGTAAGATGGAAGGAGATCTCTGAAGTGTGTCTGTGTATAAGAGAGAGAGAGAGAGAGAGAGAGAGAGAATGACAATGACAATGACAAATGTTTCATTGAGGGTAGAATGGATAAGCTGGAAGCTTCTTTACACCATGCCCTCACACACGCATACACACACATACACACATTGTAATAAATGAAATAAGTATGAATAATAAATGACATAGAACAAACCACATAGATAATAATAGTTACATAAATGAATCAATCAAAGACTACAATTACGGAAACATGAAAATCATACAAAATATTGCCACATGAAAATCTTCAAACACACACAGGCATCATACACATAATCTCGAACACACAAGTACACAGAGATACACACGCATACTTACACTCGCCGTTTTCCTTGTTTACACACTGTTGGAGAACAATTAACCAAAGAAATACCAGGAGGCAGATGCTGAATCTGTCTACAAATCAAAAGCAACGAGAGTCGTTCAAAACGCCAAATCTAATCAACAAATCAAAGTTTATTGCACATCTTTGGCAGAACTTGTCTTTCTCAAAACGAGCGCTGCAGGATTCAGAGCTGAACATGGTGCAGTTGCTTATTTATCATCATTGTTGTCTTATTTATTTATTTATTTATTCATTATTATTATTATTACTACTACTACTACTACTACCTTTTTTCATATTATAATTATTATGTATTTATTTACTTATTTATGTACGCTTATCTATTATTTATCAGCCTTTTTTTTCTTTTCTTTTTCTCAAAGCCTGACTAAGCGCGTTGGGCTACGCCGCTGGTCAGGCATCTGCTTGGCAGATGTGGTGTAGCGTATATGGATTTGTCCGAACGCAGTGACGCCTCCTTGAGCTACTGAAACTGAAACTGAGCAGGCGCGGCGTGCACACATTTTTTCGTCTGTTTTACGTGAAGTGAAAAAAAGAACAACAAGAAAAACGTACAACAGAAACACACACACACACACACACACACACACACACACACGTACGTCTTTAGCAGAACTTGTGTCTTCCTCAAAACGAACGAACAACGACGACTACGCGCGCTAGGACGAATTTGCCCCAGAACAAAACATCCATTTGTTTCAGCCATTCAAGACTGCTTCCCTAGCGCTTTAGATTCATTTGTCTGTATCGGGGAAAGAAAGAGTGCAATGAAGCATACCCCGACCATGACGTACAGAACAAATGCTTTCTTCTCCCCCCCCCCCTCCCCCATCCCCCCTAGCCCCTTCCCTTACCCCCTCCCCCCCCTTTTTTTGTTGTTGTTGCAAACGCTGTTATTCATAACGACTGTAACGACACGCAGTTTCACAAATAAATAATGCATATAGTGAGCAGAAAAGCAGTACAAATACTGAGATGCAGTAAACGCTGGGTCAGTACAAGTGTTGAGCCAAAACAGCACAGCGGTGCTAACTCAATGCAGTGCTCGGATACAGGGCTGTGCTGCAGGAGTCAGAGCTGAACATCGGTGCAGGCGCGGCGTGCACACATTTCTACGTCTATTTCACGTAAAGTGGAAGAATACCCCAAAAAACATACAGCAGAAACACACACACACACACACACACACTCGTACGTATGCACTCACGCACGCACACACACACACACACACACACACACACACACACACACACGTACGCACTCACGCACACATACACATACACACACAAACACACACACATACTCACTCCACATACTCCCTGACCTTACCCCCTACCTCATCCATACACCACCTCCCCCACCTCATTTCTTTCGTGTAAAAAAAAAAGAAAAAAAGAAAAAACCCACAAAAAAACCTACAGCAGCAAGCAGACCCGACATAATGAAAAGCTGATTCAATAATTCATCGATTTCTTTTTGGGGCCCAACTGCACGGCTGTTTCATTAGGTTTGCGGGCCCCGAAACCTTACTCAAGTAGCAGGGAGCGAAATGGTTATCGATTTCTCTGTCAATAGTAATGGGTGAGATTGACTGACACATTGTGCAAGGCAAACAAGGAAAAGCCAACATCCCCTCGCGGCAGTATCAAAGTGCGCAGCAGCGCTTCTGTATAAACGTGAGACGAGAAAACTTTCAGGGCTTCGAGAAGCTTGTAGGGATGGATGGACAGAGAGAGAGAGAGAGAGAGAGAGAGAGAGAGAGAGAGAGGGGGGGGCACACACACAGAGAGAGAACTCATACACATGCGTGCACACACATATTGATGTCTAAAGTAGCCCTGAACGGAATAAGACAGAGAAAGAGAGGGGTGGGATGGGGTGGGGGTGGAGGGCGGGGGGTGGGGGGCGGGGGGGGGGGGGAGAGGGGGGGGGACACATACACGCGTGCGCACACATAATTATTGTCGTCTTAAAATAGCTGTGAGCAGATTAAGTATCAAATAAATTACCAACATTTATGCTTGCAACATTTAAAAAAAAAATCATTCTTTTTTTTATATACTTTTTTATTTTTTACTTTCTTCTCAATTAGATTGATTTCGGTTTATAAAGAAGAAAGTTTACATCAAACTTGTGTTTGCCCGTTAATTTAGTGACAAATTAACTGGTTGCCTCTACAGTTTCTTTCTTCCCCATCGTGATTGTATTACACACGACTGTTTGCTTGCCTGTTTTCTCAGTTACTTTTTGCTGGTAATGGCCTTGAAAATCTATTAGCAACCAGAAAATGTTGCTCGTACATTCAAGAGAACCGATCTGCCCGAATCCTTTATTTAAATACTATAAAGTAAATTGTTTTAATTTTTATCGCTGTTTACAACGATTGAGAAAAAACGGAAGTAAGTAAAACAAAGAATTGTCGTTTCCCTTCTGAAAATAAAAGGTGAAGGGTACATTTCGATAACTTTATTAAAGCATACAATTAACACTCTTTGTCAAGGATGTGCAATTAGGCAAGGTATTACCGAGTATACAGTTTAATGCAGGACAGAAACCTGTTTAAGAGGTGTTTAATGTTTTCACTGATATTATTTCCATTCAGAGATTCCTTCTTCTTCTTCTTCTGCGTTCACTCGTATGCACACGAGTGGGCTTTTACGTGTATGACTGTTTTTACCCCGCCATGTAGGCAGCCATACTCCGTTTTCGGGGGTGTGCATGCTGGGTATATTCTTGTTTCCATAACCCACCGAACGCTGACATGGATTACAGGATCTTTAACGTGCGTATTTGATCTTCTGCTTGCATATACACACGAAGGGGGTTCAGGCACTAGCAGGTCTGCACATATGTTGACCTGGGAGATCGTAAAAATCTCCACCCTTTACCCACCAGGCGCCGTCACCGTGATTCGAACCCCGGACCCTCAGATTGACAGTCCAACGCTTTAACCACTCGGCTATTGCGCCCGTCATTCAGAGGTTCCGTACTCTTTGCTTGTATTTAATATCCTTCATATTAAACATTTATCTAGTTAACAGCATAACAATATATGTATGTATAACTTGCGGCATGGAATTTCATGAACACATTTTGTAGGCCTACATACGTTTTTAGGGCTTGCAGTTTGTTGCTCTGATTTAGTGAGAATGAGCCTCATTCATTCATTCACTCGCTCACTCATTCAGTCATTCCATTCAGTCATTTATTCATTCTTTGATATTGATTTGTCTGTGTCTGTTTCTCTGTATGTTTTTCATTGTATCTATCTGTGGCTTTCTTTGTCTCTCTCAGGCATTTTCTCCACGACTATTATCTCTTTCTCCTCCTCCTCTCTCAGTCAAACACACACACACACACACACACACACACACACACACACACACACACACACTCTCTCTCTCTCTCTCTCTCTCTCTCTCTCTCACTCACGCGTGTCTAATATTACCAAAAGTGAAAAGACGTTAAATTAAAGAAAGAACACACACACACACACACACACACACACACACACACACACACACACACACACACACACACACACACTGCTCCTCCTCCTCCTCCTCCTCCTACTACTACTACGACTACTCACTCACTCACTCACCAGCTCACAAGCCCGAAATCGGACGATCTGAATTCTCTCCCCACTCAGTCTCTGGACAGGTTTACTTCAATCATAGAGATAGGAGAACTAATCAATGACGGTATCCATCATGCTGCCTGTGCTGAGGTAAAACCATTCCTGCTGTACGCCTTTCGCTCTCATAGCGCTCGCCTCTGGCAACAGAACAACAATCTTATTCGCTCTGTCAAAAAAAAAAAAAAAAAAAAAAGAAGAAAAAAAAAAGGTGACTCAGATCTACCTGCCCCACTACACAACACAGAGACTGAGGGCTACCTATACTTGTGTAGAGACCCAAATCGGGCTCTGATGTGAAATGTGGAGCCTGATGGCTAACTATAATCACGACAGACCCACCTCAAATTCACCTTCGGACCTCAAATGTGAACCTCAGTGAGGGGTTCATATTTCCTGGCTGTGCTGGAAAATCCACTGTGAAGCTTTTTGCCACCAAAGAGCGGTGTTTACAGATGAAAACTGGAACTGTGATGAAAGAGTAGGTGATTATTTTGTTTTTGTGTCTCAGATGTGTTTTGAATTCTTGAATTATGTTATGAATTTGGCGCTTCTGAGGTGCTTCAAATGACTTTACATTGCGTTTGTTTGTACATATTCACATGTGATACTGCCTGCTCATTGCTTTGATGTGTTTAATTCAAATCACCTCTCTCTCTCTCTCTCTCTCTCTCTCTCTCTCTCTCTCTCTCTCTATATATATATATATATATATATATAAACACACACACACACACACACACACACACACACACACACATATATGTATATATATACTCTCTATCTATCTATCTGCCCGTCTCTCTTTATTGCACCATGAAAGCTGATCGAGAGATGTGACGAATTCAACAGAGGGATTGAAAGAAATTTATGTTTATAATCAAAGAATCTGAGAGCGGCTGGGAGACTGAGACAGACACACAGAGAGACAGAGGGATGGATGAAGACAGGGACAGAAATAGAGAGGGAGAGACAGATATAGAGGCAGAGACATTCTCTCTCTCTCTCTCTCTCTCTCTCTCACACACACACACACAGAAACAGAGGGTGAGAGACAGATATGGAGGCAGTGACATTCACACACACACACACACACACACACACACACACACACACACACACACACATACACACAGAGAGACAGAGAGGGAGAGACAGATATGGAGGCAGAGACATTCTCACACACACACACACACACACACACACACACACACACACACACACACACACACACACACATACACACAGAGAAACAGAGGGGGAGAGACAGATATGGAGGCAGTGACATTCTCACACACACACACACACACACACACACACACACACACACACACATACACACAGAGAAACAGAGAGGGAGAGTCAGATATGGAGGCAGAGACATTCTCACACACACACACACACACACACACACACACACACACACACACACACAGAGGGAGAGAGACAGATATGGAGGCAGAGACATTCTCACACACACACACACACACACACACACACACACACACACACACACACACACACACACACACACACAGGGAGAGAGACAGACATGGAGGCAGAGACATTCTCACACACACACACACACACACACACACACACACACACACACACACACAAGGAGCGAGACAGACACCCAGGAAAGAAAGCCAAGGACAGAGACGGAACCATAGAAGAGACACGGAGACAGAAAGAGACAGAGACAGAGACAGAGACAGAGACACAGAGAGAGAGAGCACCGAAAGAAAGAAAAGAACAGCAACTCCAGGTCATCAACACCCCTATTCTCAATTTGGTAAAAGGAATAATAATGATAACATAAAAAAAACCCGACTTTACAAAGATTGGAAAGGCATGATGGGTGAGAGGGGAGTTTGGAGCTCCACACTAACGCTAGCTAAAATAGGATCCACTCAATCATGTGCAGCAGTTACCATTATTTCTCGGTGTTGTGTGTCTGCGATGTCGATGATGTATGAAAAGAATATGTGATTAATGAAATAAATGATATCCTGTGGTTCCCTGTCCACCCCCCCACCCCACCCCCCCCCCCCCACGCCCCCCACCCCCCGCCAACCCCTCTGTCTGTCTCTTTGTCTGTCTTTCCTTTTATCTCCCGTCTGGGTATTTCTCTGCCAGTCTCTGTATCCCTTCTCTGTCTGTCTTTCTGTTGGTGTCTGTCTATCTGTTTGTCTCTCTTTCTCCCTGTCTCACAGTGTCTGTCAGTCTCTCTCTGTCTTCCTTGTCTTTTAAAAAATCTCTTTCTCTTTGTCTGTTTCTCTTTTTCTCAGTCTGTCTATTTGTCTGTTTGCATGTCCATCTGTTTATTCTCTCTCTCTCTCTCTCTCTCTCTCTCTCTCTATATATGTGTATATAGATATACATATATCTGTGTGTGTGTGTGTGTGTGTGTGTGTGTGTGTGTGTGTGTGTGTGTGTGTTTGTGTATGTCTGTCTGTCAGTCTGTCTGTCTGTCTCTGTTTCTCTCTATATATATTTGCATCTCTGTCTCCTCTCTTGTCTGTCTTTGGCTTTTCTTTTTCTCTCGCTTCTCGCCGTCTCTCGTTCTCTCTCTTTCTGTCTCTCTTCCCCCCCCCCCCCTCTCTCTCTCTCTCTGTCACTCTCCTTCTCTCCCTTTCCTCCACGCCCCCTCCCCACCCGCACCCCCCCCCTCCCCCAACCATCCCCCCGACCCCTCAATCTGCCTTCTTTTCCCCCCTACATTCGCCTCTCTTTCCCGCTCACTCTCTGTCTCTTAACCCCCCCCCCCCCCCACCTCTCTCCCATATTAGCCGCATCATAACCGCGGCACGAAAACGCAACCTTTCTTAATGGCTTCCATTCAATACAGCCCAGTGTGAGCCCCCAGTTATAAAAAAAAAAGAAGAAAAGAATAGAAAAGGAGAAAATGTTAAAAGAAAAAAAAAAGGAGGGCGAGATGGAAGAAAAGGATTTAGAGAAGGAGGAGGAGGAGGAGGAAGAAGAAGACTACGAGAAAGAAAGGAAGAAAGAAAAAAGAATGAAAGTAGGAACAAGTCAATGATAGAAAGAAAGAGAAGGAATGAAAAAGGGGGAAAGAAGAAGAAAGAAAGAAAGAGAGAAATAAACGGAGAAGAAGAATGAGAAGGAGATGAAATTAAGAAAGAAAGAGAAGGTGGCAGAAGGAGGAGGAGGAGGAGAAAAAGAAGAAGAAGAAGAAGAAAAAGAAGACAACGACGATGGTGATGATGATGATGATGATGATGGTGATGGTGATGATGGTTATTATGAAAAAAGAAAAAACAATAAAGCAAAGCGAAAAGAAAAATATCAGAAAAAACAAGAAAGAAAGTGGAAACAAAAAACGAAAGTAAACACAGAGACTTAAAGCAGGCATCGACACAATACTATTCTCGTTTCGTATATTAAGACTTTTTTTTTTTTTTTTGCTGCCGGGGCAAACATGTCACCTTCAAACACCCAGTCGTCAGCTCCATCATTTCTCCATTTGTTCCCCCACGGTCTGCCCCGAGCAGACTACAGAGCAAACAGACCAGGACTCGTTCCATTGACAGTTCCTTGACCGCTGCTCACAGGTACAGTCTCACACTGCCTTTGCCTTTATCAACTAGTTTAATGGGGAAACCATGAGGGACTTATCAGCGTGATTATTGGTTCGGTCCACTGCTTAGTTTCGGCTGAACGCGAACTCACACAGTCACACACAGACACAGACGCAGACGCAGACAGACACAGACAGACAGACAGACAGACACACACACACACACACATACACACACACACACACACACACACACACACACACACCACGCGCGGTGCAGTGCGCGCGCGCACACACACGCACACTCACTCACTCACTCACACACATACACTCACACTCATACACACTATCACGCCCCCCCCCCCCGACCCCCCGACACACACGCACACACACACACACACACTCACACACACACTCACACACACACACACACACACACACACACACACATGCACACAAGCGAGCGCGTTTATCTCTGTATACACTGTACGCATCTCTGCATTTACTGTAATAAACGTACACAAAAACTTTTATTTTTTAAACACAGGGGCACTGCCACTGTACGATCCAATCGTTCAATTTCTGGTGCAGGTCTGGTACTGGATCCTAACGAGCATGGGATGAAAGGAAAACAGAAAAGCAGGGCCGCTTTCTCACAGCAGTGCCAGAGGAATCAGCAGACTGTTTGAGGCACTCAAGTCAAGACCAGCATGGACCCGTTGACGGCTTCTGATTTTTCTGGCCTGTTCTTCCTTCTGTGTTACTTCTGGACTTTTTGGTCCTCAGTTCTTGGTAAGTGGTTCTCTCCCTTTCTGCGCTCTGCCTGTCTGTTCGTGTTTCCCGTGTACGCGTGTGTAATGTGCGAGCTTCTCTTTTGTATCTTGAGTATTGTTTAGTGTCTAATTTTCTTTTTCTCTTTTCTTATCTGCACTATTATTTTTTTCTTTTTTTGTGTTTATTTTTTTATTCTGAAGGACAGGGTGAAAAACAGCAGGATCATTTTTTCCCCTTATCTCAGAACATTAATTGAACACACACACACACAAAAAAAAAACAACAACAAAAAAACCAGCCAACCAAACAAACAAAAAACAACAACAAACAAACAAACAAACAAAAAATCGATTTGTTTCCACTATAATTTCTTCCAGTCTATCTTTCTGCCCCCGGCCCCCGCCTCTTCTGTGTACATCTTTATTTATTTATTTATTTATTCAGACTTCTTGCTATAGCGCATATTCTTGAAGCTCTATGCGCTTTACAATAGCACTAAAAACATTCACTCAAACATCCCCACACAAACATATGCATATAATTTGAAATATAGGCGAGAGAGAAAAATTAAAATAGGTCATGTCAGTTGATTAAATCAAGAAGTGCAACAGGTATTTAAAAAAAAGAAAAAAAAAAGAAAAAAAAAAAAGAAATTGAAAGAACACAAGCACGTATACGCATGCATATATACGTAGGCACATACATACATACCTACATACCTACATACAAACACACAAAACACACAGCGTGCGCACACACACAACACACACATACACGCACACACGCGCGCGCGCGCGCGCGCACTCACACATGCACCAACGAAGACAAGCCGCATACCCAAACACATTACTCACGCACTCACTCAGTGACAAACACACATACACGCACCTACAGGCACAATACACACACGAACACAGATCAACAATCGAATAATGCATCTGTCTGAATGTCGACCTCTTCCCGTGTCTGTCTTTCTCTGTCTCTCTTTTTGTCTTGTCGTTTGTCTCTTTCGGTCTGCCTGTTTCCATTGTTTCCCTCTCCCCCTATTTTTTTGCTTCTTTGTTTGTTTGTTTGTGTTCAGTGACAGATTTCTAAATGATTCCTGAACCGATTTACGTCGGATAAGTTGCAAAAGAAAGAGCTTAACGCCTACTTTCTAATGAGTATAAAATGAAGTGTTGATTATTTACTATGAATTTATAATCTTAATTTAAGTCACCTGAACAGGGTCAGTTTTAACGAGCTCGTCGCTGAAAATTACAAACTGCGTTAAATCAGTTTAACGTAGGCAAACACAAAAGGTGTAGATTTAAAGATGGAATCGCGACGATTCTGCCAGTATATAATACTTGTAATTTACTGATCCGACAAAAGAGATATTTATTAACTACGGTGGAGCAGAAACACAAGTTTCTGCTCAGCCAGTGACGTACCGTGACACTGGTCGAAGAACGAGTGTGTGGCAAGAAGGACAGAATGACGTAAGTTTAGTGTCAGCTGAAATCTTTAGACTGACGAACGATTAACTGAAATCAAACAGGCTTGTAACTCCTTTAAGGGTGTGTAAGCACAACAAATATAACATTACAGTGAACGATACCTACACTAAAATTAATGCATGTTCGGAGCAGTGTAGAATGGGCATGGTTTATTCTAATTTGAAATGGCGTCATGCTTTATGCCCGAGTCATTGAAAGACAGCAGGTACGCTGTGACTACAAAAAATGGCGTCTGCTGCAGCTCAGCTTTCGGCTTGCGCTGTGAATTGAACTAAGGTTATTTGTAGCCAGTTAAGTACTTAGGTTATTTGTAGCCAGTTAAGTGCTAAGGTTATTTGTAGCCAGTTAAGCTCTTGGCTACATCTGTTATGCATATATGTGTGTGTATGTGTGAATGTGTGTCTGATTTTTTTTACATTTATTTGCTTAGTTATCATCATTGTTGTCTTTTTTATTTATTTATTTTATTATTATTTAAAAAAAATTATATTATTATTATTATTTAGTTAGTTAGTTATATATTTATCTATTTATTTTATTATATTATTATTATTATTATTGTTACTATTTTTATTCTTATTTTACTTTATTTTATTTTTATTATTTTTTTTTGTACGCTTATAGTTGACTTCAGGTTTTTGCGCCTTATACATATTATTATTAGTAGTAATAGTTCTTTTTTATGTATTTATTTATTTATTTATTTATTTATTATTATTATTATTATTTTTTTTTTCTCTCAAGGCCTGACTAAGCGCGTTGGGTTACGCTGCTGGTCAGGCATCTGCTTGGCAGATGTGGTGTAGCGTATATGGATTTGTCCGAACGCAGTGACGCCTCCTTGAGCTACTGAAACTGAAACTGAAATTGAAACTGACTTCAGCAAGGTCCAAAACATCACAGAACAGTACCCTCCACAGCCACCAGTACATCTTCCATTCCATCCCCCCCCACACCCCCTGCTCTCTCACCCCACTGGTGATCATTCCACCATGTCAGCCACTCACTCGCTGTGATTTCTTATTTATTTATTTTATTTTATTTTTTATTTTTTATTTTTTTAAATCATTTTATTAGTATTACTATTATTATTACTACTACCTTTTTCTATATTATAATTATTATTCATTTATTTATTTATTTATGTAAGCCTATCTATTATTTATTCCCCTGTTTTTTTGTTTTGTTTTGTTTTTTGTTTTTTTGTGTGTTTTTTTCTCAAGGCCTGACTAAGCGCGTTGGGTTACGCTGCTGGTCAGGCATCTGCTTGGCAGATGTGGTGTAGCGTATATGGATTTGTCCGAACGCAGTGACGCCTCCTTGAGCAACTGAAACTGAAACTGAAACTGTGATTTCATGAGTGATTTTTTTGTTATCATGTGATTTGCAATCGAACTTGAATCGTGTTCGCATCACCTTCCAGTATCAGTATCAGTATCAGTAGCTCAAAGGAGGCGTCACTGCGTTCGGTCAAATCCATATACGCTACACCACATCTGCCAAACAGATGCCTGACCAGCAGCTTAACCTAACGCGCTTAGTCAGGCCTTGAGAAAAAGAAGAAAAAAAAGGATTAAATTAAAAAAAAAAGATAAATAAATAATAAGAATAAAAATAAATAACAATAAAAATAAATAAAACAAAATAAATAAAGTAAAAATAACAAAATGATAATAATTTCAAAAATAGACAAATAAAAAAAATAATAATAATAATAATAATAATAAAATAATAAATAAATAAATACTTTAAAAAAAATCACCTTCCATCAACATGTCATCAACATGTTGTTGTTGTTTTTGTGAGTGTAGAATGTTGATATGGCTTATGAATCATAGTGATGATTTTAAATCATATATAGACATCTACCATGCAGGTTCATGTCAACGACAATATTTGCAAAGTTAAAACATATGCGATTTCAACGACTAAACCCGATTACAGCTGCCAAACACTAGCGCACTGAAATAAACAGCTTTCAGAAGTATTTATCTATGTATATGGAATAGTTTCAGTTTCAGTTTCAGTAGCTCAAGGAGGCGTCACTGCGTTCGGACAAATCCATATACGCTACACCACATCTGCCAAGCAGATGCCTGACCAGCAAGCGTAACCCAACGCGCTTAGTCAGGCCTTGAGGGGAAAAAAAGTGAATAAATAATAGATAAGCTTACACAAATAAATAAATAAATAATAACTATAATGTAAAAAAAAAAAAAAGAAGATAACAATGATGATAAATAAGCAAATAGATGTAAAACGTGAAGACACACATTCACATATACACCCACACATGCGTAACAGATATGCACCGAACATGCAGTTTCACAGATACAAAAGCACAGTCAAATACATATAAACGTACATGAGCTCCAACACACACACACACACACACCACACACATTACCCTGCACCTCCTCTACCCCCCTCCTCCACACACTCATTTCTAGTCTACGTATCACAGCTTCCACGGCACACACACACACACACACACACACACACACACACACACACACACACACACACAGAGATGAACACTTACTTGTACAAGCACACACACATATGCCCATATCTCCATACACATATATACAAAGATATATATATATATATATATATATATATATATATACGTTCCAATATCCTGTTGCTCCCACAGTGTAGGCATGCATACACTCACATACCTCATCCTCTACCCCACCTCCCCCCGCACCCCTACCTCCCCCTCACACACACACACACACACACACACACACACACACACACACACACACACACGCACGTGCACAGAACTCTACTGACACTTGTGTACACTTACACTCTCGCGCAGGGAATATGAATATCGTAGCGGTAGTGAATGATGATACAGAATTGAAATCAATCTGTTTAATAGAACTACACCTTGGCGGTCCTGCGCTGTCCCTCTACCCTCATTGTTTTATAAGTTTGATCTCTGAGTGTTGCTAGGCTATCATCATCAGCTTCTCATTTGAACTGTTGTAAATGTGTCCTTCAGCTTCACTTAACGAAATTTCATATTTTGTTTTCGATCGCTCACTCGCGGTTTGTTGATAATTCTCATTGTTTCGTTTGTTTAGAAAGTGGGTTGCTTTTGTTTGTTGTCTGAACTCTGGTTTCGTCTTGCTGGCGGTATTGCGAAAACGAAAAACGAAACTGATCTTCAAGGTTCGGCGGAAGTGTCATTTCTGATTTGTATCAAGACCAGGGCGCGTTTTCGACTGGCATGTTGCCGATTTGAATTACAAATCCTTGTAACCTTCGTTTGCGTCATAAAAGGGATTTGTTCTCGCTCTGGTGTTGTTACAATGAATATTCCATAAAATATTCATACAGAACATCTTTGGGATTACAGGAATCAAACCTTCCCGACGAATGTTGATGCGAATTCGTGTGATTATAGCGATCTGTAAGCTGATTCCTTCTGTTATTACAGTGAACTCAGAAGACAAGTCGTTATATATAGAAGGACCGCGACCAATGAACCTTGCTCCGCACGTGTATTTTCATTTGTTTTATGAGTTGTGTTTTTTTTTGTTTTTTTGTGTGTTTGTTTATTCAGTTTTATTTTGCTTCATTTTAGATTCGTTTTAGATTCGTTTTTATTTTACTTTATTCTATCTTCTTTATTTCATTTCACTGCAGTTTATTTCATTTTGTTTTGGTTTGTTTTACTTCACTTTAGTTTGTTTCGGTTTCTTTTTTCTTTGTTTTCTTTGTTTCCGTGTCGGGGTTAAAAAAGGGGAGAGAAAGAAACAAAGGATTGACAGGAAGACAAATTACAGGTTGGAGAAATGAGGGGTCGATGAAAGGGTGAGTGCAAAGGCATTTATTTTTTTTTCCGCTTCACTTCCAATCTCACACACACACACACACACACACACACACACACACACACAAGCACGCACGCACGCACGCACGCACACACATACACATGCGCAAACACCAACTCCCGCACATAGACACACGCATTCACACACACACACACAGATACACACACACACACACACACATACACACTCGCACACATTTTACACACAAACACACATACGCAAGCACCTACGCGAGCACTCGTATAGGAAAAAGAAGAAGAAATCAAAAAGGACTACAGTTTCAGACGCATGGGAGGAAAGGTGTGAGGGTGCACGTCTCCGAACACATCTTTCAAAAAACGTAAAAATAAGAACTGTTAGTGTGTTTTTAAAAGAAGAAAGTGGAGAAGGGGGAGGAGAAGGAGGCGGAGGGAGTGGGGGCGGGGGTGACGGGGGAAGGGGGCGGGGGGACGGGGGGGCAGGGGGGGCAGGGGGGCCGGGGGGTACCATGTGAAGAAGGAAGAAGATGGAGCAGCAAGAAGAGGAGGAGGAGGAGGAGGAGGAGGAGGAGGAGGAGAAGAAGAAGAAGAAGAAGAAGAAGAAGAAGAAGAAGAAGAAGAAGAAGAAGAAGAAGAAGAAGAAACAATTTCCATGCTAAGAAGAAATAATTTTCAATTTGTCAATGTTATCCGGCCAATATCATAAAGTTGTCAATATCGATACCCCTTTTAATACATTGACCAAATAGGTTAATTCTTGTATTGCGGGTGAGTGATAGGACCCGGGCTTTTCATTACATCCGCAAGACAAATTGCACAGGCCCAGTCCCAGTGCAGAGGGGGTGCTACACGGAAATCGCACGCACCGTGAATATTCAATCCTAATCCCTTCTTTCCGATTCCGTCAGTTTTTTTTCCTCAGCCATCCCTTCTCTTCTTTTCTTTCTTTCTTTTCTTTCTTTCTGTCTTTCTTTCCTTCTTTTCCTCTCCCATCTATTCTACAGTTCTTATTTCCTTGCTTGATCTTAAGTGGATGTGTCTTGCCGTCCCTTCTCACCAATTTAATTTTATAATTCTTGTCCTTCCAATTCTTCTGGTATTTGTTAACATATTTCTTCTTCTTCTTCTTCTTCTTCTTCTTCTTCTTCTTCTTCTTCTTCCTATCATCTCCTATTTCTCCTATCACCTTCTGTCACTAACCCCCCCCCCCTTTTTCTTCTGCTCCTTTCACTTCTTCTTCTTGTTTCATCACCCCCTTGTTTTTTTGTTTGTTTGTTTGTTTTTTCACGGTGTGACAAAAGTAACTCAAAGACTGTGATGTTGTGTTACAACACGTAAATCGAAGACTGTTGTTTTACTGTTGTGACAAAATTAACCCATGGAATGTTGTGGTTCAAGGACTGTTGTATAAAAAAAAAGTAACCCAAAGACTGTTGCGCTGTAAAACGTGGTTGAAGGACTGATGTGTTACAAAGTCGAGTAAATCATGAAATGTTGTGTTTCAGCCCAAACAGAGGGAAAACAAGAAGCAGAACCCGTTTACACCGCTGTCAACTATGCTCTCATGGGCGCCAGCCTCTTCATAGTGCTCCTCCTTTTGGTGGGAATTCTCCTGTTGGTGAGGAAGGAACTGCTGGGGAGCCGTGGCGTCACTTCCAGGAGACGAATCATCCAGGTGCAGCCCCTCGCGCCCTCCGGTGGGAACGTGTCCCAAGGGAATCTGATCTTGGAGGACCTGCTGGACGGACACGTCAATGGCAAGGTGGAATCTTTGTCTGGTCGGACACAGATCAAAGCGCTGCCCGAACAGTGACCACATAGAGCAGCACCACGACAAGACAAGACAAGACAAGACAAGATGAGTCAAGGCAATGCAAGGCAAGGAAGTCAAGGCAATGCAAGGCAATGCAAGGCAATGCAAGGCAAGGCAAGGCAAGGCAAGACAAAGCAATGCAATGCAAGGCAAGGCAAGACAAGGCAAGGCAAGGCAATGCAAGACAAGGCAATGCAAGGCAAGGCAAGGCAAGGCAAGGCAAGGCAAGGCAATGCAAGACAAGGTAAGGCAAGGCAAGGCAAGGCAAGGCAAGGCAAGGCAAGACAAGGCAAAGCAAGACAAGAAAAGACAATCAGTTTTTTTCTTTTCTTTCAGTAATATCTGTATAATTACTCGAAAATGTTAAATAGTTCACATGACTGATAAAAACGTATATTAGATTTGACAATAATCTGCTCGCAATAGATTATAAATGCCACTCTTGTGAGTAATCGGTTGACTGTTAGATTTAGAGGGGAAAAGAGTTGTTTGCAATACAAGTAAGATTTACTATGGAAGAAAGCAAACAACACCCTAGACTTTCTCCGCAGAAACTTGCGCTTCTTTCCTCAACACTGCAAGAAAAACGTATATCTAGCCCTCATATGCCCACTCCTAGAGTATGGATGCATCATCTGGTCCCCATACCTACAGCAAGATGTAAACCAACTAGAAAAAATCCAACGCCTCTCATCCAGGTTTATTACTGGCGATTACACCACAAGAACCCCCGGTGCCATCGCCAACATGTTATCTACCCTGCAGCTGCCAACACTACAGCAACGTAGAAGTGATCTACGCCTAACTTTTCTGTACAAGGTGGTTGAGGGGTTAGTACTGGCCATACCACCTACTGGTTTCCTGACTCCACACAAAGAAGGACATTGCATCAAACCTCACGACTTTAGAGAATACGACGCAACAAGTGCCATCTCCAATCACATTAGGAACAATTCAAGATCCTTTGTAGAAGGCAGATCTCAGACTGAGCAATTCAGAAACTCTTTCTTCATTAGCACTGTTCGTGACTGGAACTATCTGGACGAGGCAATGGTGACAGCAACATCTGTCAAGAGCTTCAAAGCACGGCTCTCAGGACACCACTAGTGCTAGGCTGCGCACTCCGCCCCCCCCCCCCCCCCCCCTCACCGTTGCGTTATGTCATAAGTGGCGATAGCAACGTACCCTACAGATACAGAACCTAAACGCACATACACCGAACATGTATTTATTGAAAATCTCTTTCCTGAGATCTGACAACGCGTTGGGTTTATGCTAAGGTCAGGGGTATATTCCCCATTTTAAAACACAGTAGATGTGGTGTAGCGAAAAGGACCAGACCGCACGCTATGACACCTTTGAAGCCGAAACAACAAAGAACATATACTCAAAATATTATCTATAAACAAGAAGACTCAAAGTTATCAACCCTTTTCAAGACAAATCAGAATTCATTCACGATGATTACAAGTAAAACGATCAAACGGGCTAACAGACATCTGCTCTAACTCGTGAACAGTGAATAGAAGTATCCATTCCAGTAAAAGCTTGGCAAGTATTATTTTCTTCTTTCTTTTTAAGTTCGACAGTCAAAAAAGTAAAGAAACTCCTCCCCTAGATCTCAGTTGTTAGACGGTTTGTGGCATGAACAATGTTTTTCTATGATTCTCTAATTTTCTTTCATTTTTCTAGAGTCAATCTTTTTATACGTCGTGTTTAAGGGGTAAAAAAAAAAACCCCAAAAAACTGACGAAGAGCTAAGGAATATGTTTTGCTGCTCCGAATAAAAAACTATGTGTTTTCGACTAATGGTATTTTAAAACGTTCAGCAATGTCACAATATGCTTCACCTAAAATAAAATGTTTTACTTAAATGCATTTCCGTGACACGGAAAAGTATATGATAGTCAGTCGTGTCCGACTATGACCATCAGAACAGCAGAGGAGGCAACTGCTGTTCCAACTATTTGGGCTAGAATTTGATTATAATGGAGAGTGTCTTGCCCAAGTACATCCCCACTTTCTCGGCCAAGAGGGTTTTAGGACAGTCGGCGATGGGATGGTTCCCAAAGGCCAACCAGCCCACCAGGCTGCAGCACTAAGAGCCAGTGCAATTTTGCCTCCAGTTTGAGAGTCATACGTAGAAAACACAAGTTCTTCACACAGGGTGAAAACTACAGAGGTTGATTCATATCACGTGTTTTTCATATTTATCCACCTTCACTTCCCCTCTCAGTTCTGCTATCCCCCCTCCTCTCTCTCTCTCCCTCTCTCTCTCTCGCCGCCTCTCTTTCTTTGTGTTTATTGTACCTCTCTGTCTGTATGTTCCTGAAGTAAATGCATATTTCAAACTTGATTTTAATTTTACGTGGACCGCAACAGATATGGATAAACTGGTATTTTTACGTTATTTTCGATATTCTAAACTTAATTTAATTTAATTTTTACGCGGACTGAGCTAGTCGTCGGTGATTTGGTGTTCTGACTGAACTTTTTAACACAGCTTTGTGGGGTGTCTTCAGCTGCTTTCAAGAACTAACGGGTAATCAGCCCTCAAATGACCCCATCACTGTCGGGTGGGCTGTGAACAACATGATTTGATCTCTCTGTCTCTGTCTGTCCGTCTGTCTGTCTGTCTCTTTTTCACATCTCTGTCTCACTTCATCCTCCATGCTCTGTGCCCCCCCCCGCCCCCCCCCCCCCTCACACCCCCCCTTACCTCTTTCTCTTAATGTTTCCAGTTCTATCTGTTTTCTGTTTGTCTCTATATTCTGTAACTGTCATCGATGTCTCTCTGTCACTTTATATTTTTCCCTTTGCCGTTTCTTGCTGTTTGTTTCGACAAAAAAATCGT
>NC_134876.1:11560098-11562598 GCF_041734735.1 Babylonia areolata | reverse complement strand
ATGGGCAGACTTTGCAGGGTTGAGGACTTTATAATGGAACAGAAATAGAACTGTGGAGGCACGGACATGTTGGAAGTGGAAGGGAAAGCTAACAGAGAGAGACAGAGACAGAGAGAAAAGATGAAGAGAGAGAGAGAGACAGAAAGAGAGACAGAGAGAGAGAGAGAGAGAGACAGAGAAAGAGAGAGAGAGAATGAGATGGAGAGAGAGAAAGATGGATGGAAGAATCAGACATACATACATACATGCAGATGAAAGCAAATCCCAAATGAGCGCCTGCTTCACATGTTTAACAAACAAAAAAAAAACACAAAAAAACAAACAAACAAAACAAACCGAAAACAACAGTGAGCATTCCCTTATATCGTTGCAATGTGGGCCAACAAATCAAGGTAGACAATAACAACAGGAAAGCAAAACAAAACAATATATTAATATATATATGTGTTAAAAAAAAAAATGTATACGATATAGAGGAGAGAGATAGAGAGATGTATTAGGCTGCTAGGGAACAAATACAATTACATTATCTTTGACATCAACACGTCCTACAACAAAAACAATCAACAGGGAGCAACAGAAAGAGCGAAACAACGCTAAAAGCATTATCAAGTTCAGAAACAATATGAAATACCGTTGCTTCGTTTCTTCAAGTTTCTTCTTCTTCTTGTTCTTCTTCTTCTTCTTCTTGTTCTTCTTCTTCTTCTTCTTCTTCTTCTTCTTCTTCTCCTCCTCCTTCTTCTCCTCCAGCCATCTCCCTCCTCCACCTCCACCACCTCCTCCTCCTCCTTCTTCTTCTTCTTTCTTCTTCTCCTCTAGCCATTTTCCTCCTTCTCCTCCTTCTTCTTCTTTATCATCTTCTTCTTTCTTTCTTCTTCTTCTTCTTTCTTCTTCTCTTCCTCCTTCTTCTCCAGCTATCTCCCTCCTCCACCTCCTCCTCCTTCTTCTTCTTTATCATCATCTTCTTCTTTCTTCTTCTTCTTCTTCCTCCTCCTCCTTCTTCATCTTCTTCTTCTCCAGCCATCTCCCTCCTCCACCTCCTCCTCCTCCTTCTTCTTTCTTCTTCTCCTCCAGCCATCTCCCTCCTCCACCTCCTCCTCCTCCTTCTTCTCCTCCAGCCATCTCCCTCCTCCACCTCCTCCTCCTCCTCCTTCTTCTCCTCCAGCCATCTCCCTCCTCCACCTCCTCCTCCTTCTTCTTCTTCTTCTTCTTCATCATTATCATCACCTTCTCCTTGTCCGTTGTTCACATTATCTGTTTCCTCCACCTGTCCCTTCCATTCTTCTCCGCTTATTTCTTTGGCTTTTTTTTTTTTTACTTCCTCGTTATATTCGAACGCCAGTCTGTCAAGAGGTTGAATGATTTTTCTCAAGAAGTCACCCGTTGCAGACATGATGGAACTGCAACCTACTTTCCCAACTGACAGGGTTCCCACTAGTGTTGGCTGGTGTCTCATTGTTGGAACGGTCCACCCACTGCTGTTGCCGAAACTCTGTCAAAAGTAGAATGTGACTCCATTCAGGGAGAACGACGGGCGCAATAGCCGAGTGGTTAAAGCGCTGGGCTTTCAATCTGAGGGTCCCGGGTTCGAATCACGGTGACGGCACCTGGTGGGTAAAGGGTGGAGATTTTTCCGATCTCCCAGGTCAACATATGTGCAGACCTGCTAGTGCCTGAACCCCCTTCGTGTGTATACGCAAGCAGAAGATAAATACGCACGTTAAAGATCCTGTAATCCATGTCAGCATTAGGTGGGTTATGGAAACAAGAACATACCTATCATGCACACCCAAGAAAACGGAGTATGGCTGCCTACATGGCGGGGTAAAAACGGTCAAACACGTAAAAGCCGACTCGTGTAAATACGACTGAACGTGGGAGTTGCAGTCCACGAACGTAGAAGAAGAAGCAGAATTCAGAGAGAACACGTGGCTTCCTAACTGAGACTGACAACATTTGGCTCCTTGGCTTCCATTTATCGTCGGTGAAAAATCCTTCTCTGTCTCTGTCTGTCTGGCTCTCTCTACCATCCCCTCTCTTAACCCATCTATCTCTCTCTCTTTCTCTCTCTATCCCTCTCTCCCTCCCTCCCTCTCTCTCTCTCTGTCAATCAGTCATTCCCTCTGTGTTTCTGTCTCTCTGTCTATCTTTCTCTCTCCCTTTGCTCCACCATCTCTCTATCAATCTTCTCTTATGTCCTACCATTTTCAAACGATATGATGGGAAATAGCAAGAGAGAGATAGAGAGAGACACAGAGGGAGACAGAGAGACAGAGAGAGAAAGAAAGAGAGAGGCAGAGACGTACACGCAGACAGGCAGATAGACAGACATACAGGGAAAGACGTACACACAGACAGGCAGATAGACAGACACACAGGGAGTTCCACCCAAACCTTGCTAATCATTGCGGTGTTTACACACGCTGTTTTCCAAGTGGTCAAATATTGGCCTGTCTTTTGACCAGTGTCCTTCCCCAGTTCTGCACACACCTAGGTCTGT
>NC_134876.1:11542598-11555098 GCF_041734735.1 Babylonia areolata | reverse complement strand
ACTGTGATGTGAGAGGGAATGATGGGATACAATTTCTGAAACAGATTTACATAAAGTATAAAAAGAACTGGTCCAAGGACTGATCCTTGGGAAACACCAAATTCTATGGGAGCGGGTCTTGAGTGCAGACGGTTCAGAGTAACAGTCTGGTTTCGGTTGGAGAGGTAAGCGCTGAACTAAGAGAGAACCGTGCCAGACACACCAAAAGTATGGAAGAGTCGGTTTATCAAAGTGTTATGATCAATGGTATCAAAGGCTGCTGACAGATCAAGAAGAGAAATAAGATAAATATCAAGATGTGTATAAGAAGAGAGAGGGGGCGGGGTGTTGGGGGGGATGGGGGAAGAGAGAGAGGAGGGGAGAGATTGCTGACATAAAATCGTGGATGACAAGCAACAAATTGCAGGTGAATGACGAAAAAACAGGAATGATTTTTCTTGCTCCTAAACGTTTGCTAAATTCTGTTTCATTTCCCCAAGCTGTTCAGTTAAATGGGTGCAATGTTCCAACTTACCATTAGATTGGGCGTACCAAATCTCCTTTTATTATTATCATGGTCTTCATGAATTATCTTTCACTCTCTTTTCGGACAGACAGAGCGACGGATAGACAGGGACGCAAACAAAGTCAGCCACAATCACGCTCTCTTTGTGGAGCAGCAGGGGGATGTTTGATGCTGTACTGATCCACGCAGTGTTTTCAATATCTTGCCAATCACCTAACCTGATGTGTCATAACAGTCATCATATGTGAAAACCGTCCTCCTCTTTTCTCCCTCTAAATTGTGTTCATTATCTCTTTCATCCCCTTTGACTTATCGTCAGCCGTAGCGTTTATAGACCAGTCCGCACACTTTGACACCGAAGCTTGAAACAGAAGCCACTTCATAGGTTATTCTTTTCCATCTGTATCTCCTTTCGATCTCGTCAACCGTAACGTTTATGTACCAGTCCACGCTCCGACGCCTCGATGGAAATGAAACATGAAACAGAAGCTGTCTCTTTGGGATCCTCTTTTTCGTTTCCTTTTTCAATACACTGCTTCTCTTCTGTGCTTTCAAAGTTCTATTCCTGTCCAAAACTAATCTCGCCAATTTCATAAACATCGCACGCTTGTTTTCACTTGTCAACGGGATTCTCCGAAAGAAAAAAAAAGTGACGGTAGGAATGCTGTGAGGGGGTGGGAGGAAGTAGGACTTTGGGGGGAAGAAGAGGCAGCTTGGCTAGGAGGAGCGGGTGGGGTCACACCAAAACCTCGCTGAATCAATCGGTAAGATTAGCTACAGGCATGAGTAAGAAGACAGGCAATGATTGCCTCTCATCCGGTTTTCTGTTTTTCTCTCGACTTTATTTTTTCCAATTAAAAAAAAAAAAAATTCAATTAATCTATCATTAGAGAAAATTATTCACCCTGGAAAATAATTTGAAAGCACAGAAAAATAATTCAGACGGATGGACTGAATGATTGTTGTTATGGTGTGTGTTCGCCTGCCTGCGTCCTTGTGTGTGTATTTGTGTGTGCTTGTGTGTGTGTGTGTGTGTGTGTGTGTGTGTGTGTGTGTGTGTGTGTGTGTGTGTGTGCGCGCGCGCGCGCGCGCGAGCGTGTGTGTGTGTGTGTGTGTGTAAATGTGTTTGTGTGAGGCTTTATGAACCTGACCATAATTATTTCATATTACAGTTAACCTAAAATCGATCTTGTGGTAACCATCAATACTTTTTCTCAAGCAAGCCCTCTCCAAATCGAATCTTGTAGCCAATGTCAGAGGGATATGATCTATATTTGTCAGACGAAATGAATACACGTTCCTTAGGTTTGCACCTATTGTCAACTTTTTTTCCTTCCTTTTACTAAAGATGAAGATGATTAAGAAAAAAAAATAGGATAAAAGTTAATCTTGGAGATTGAAAAAAAAGAAGAAGAAGAAGAAATAGAAATAGGATAAGAGAATCATCCTAGCTCGTTTCGTAGACGTGTGGTTAATTTCAGGAATTGATCAGTGGTATATCGACATACCGACGTCCTCTTCCCAGACTTAATCCTCCTCATTCGTTGCCCCTCTGCTTTCTTCCCGATGAGGGGTGGATTCCGCTTCCGACAAGCTAAAAATGGATGTGATTCGTTGTCTCCGAAGGGTGAGGGTCTTTTTGTACTGAATATAAATGGAACTATTATAGCATCAAAAGTGCAACGCGATCGGGGACTGATCAACAAAGAGGATGAGAGGAGTGAGAAAGATGATATCATGCTGAGGAAATCAGGGGACGGAAGAAGCAGGAGAAAAAAGAAGAAGAAGACGAGAGAAAATGAAATGAGAGGGTGCCATGAACGTTGCAGCACTTCATTGTTGATGAACGTACTTACATTCGTGAGCAGCTGAACAGGAGCGTGACTCCAGAACTGCTGAACCAAGATGTGCAGATATGCTGTTGCACGAGTTTTGCATGGAGGAATCGTTTTGAGCTTGCATACGTCTGAGTTGGGAAATGTCATCGAAAAGATTTTGCAGACTGAGGTTAGTTGACTACCATCAGCTAGCTTAAGAGTGTAAACCGTTGTCAGCGCAAAGCTCGTTCGGCCAAATTCAGCCTGCCCCCACCCCCCTCCCATCCTCCCACCCCCACCCCCCTCCCCACTCCTTTGTGTGACTGGCGGAGTGAAGGCCCACTCCTTGTTGTGAGCATTCCGCCTTGAAGAGGGGAAATTGATTATTATTATTATTACTACTACTACTACCTTTTTTTTCCTTTTTTTTAACATTATAGTTATTATTTATTTATTTATTTATTTATTAATTTGTGTAAGCTTTTCTATTATTTATTCACCTTTTTTTCCCCTCAAGGCCTGACTAAGCGCGTTGGGTTGCGCTGCTGGTCAGGCATCTGCTTGGCAGATGTGGTGTAGCGTATATGGATATGTCCGAACGCAGTGACGCCTCCTTGAGCTACTGAAACTGAAACTGATTGTGAAGTATTGCCGCTAGTTCGTCAGAGGACCGCCGTATATGAATAGCAGTTAATAGAATTCATAAAAAATGCTGTTTAATTGTCTGGTAATAATTTGAAAAAAAAAACCCACCCGAAAACACATGCTTTTTCGTGACGCAAATCGTTGTTAGTCGTTAGTGGATCTTTGAAGTAGTTCAGATGCTGCTGTTTTAGTTAAGTGAAGAAACTTGTTTTTAAAATGCACAAGAGGTATTAATAATAAGCTCTTTTCTCGGAAAATAGTGATCAATGACATGGAACAATACAATTTTGTTCGTACTTTGTATATTTGAACTCTGTTGTGTTTTGGATTAACATGTGTGAAGGGAGATAATCGGAAATATTCATGGATTGTGAAATGTCATTGTAGAAATAAAATGGTAAAGAATTGATTTTACGTGGTTGCTTTGACACCAATTAACTATCATGTGATGTGTAAGTATGGTTATGAGAGTGATAATACTACTACTACTGCTGCTGCTACTACTTTTTTACGGACGTGAAGTGCTTTTGGAGGAGACAGGAAAACTGAAAAAGTTTAGATTCCTAAATGGCTACCCTCATGGGTTAGGCTTTTCGCTCTTGGAATCTTTAGTGTATTGTACGGAGTTTTGCAAAACACTTCGGAAAGTTAACTCGAATGTATTTTTGACTGTTTCAAGATTTTATCTGCTATTGGAGAAGGTTTGAAATGCATTCCAATAGAGCATATGTTATAGTTGTTTGATATTAGCTTTTCTTACCATTTTGCTGGTGTTCCTTTTTTCTTCTCCAACGTTCACACACACACACACACACACACACACACACACACACACGTTTCCGTATTATGAGAAGAAAAGGAGCGTTTCTGAACAGTTTCGTTGGTAGTCAGTTCCACAATAATGACTTCCAGTATTAACATTACCAGTTGCCTCCCAGCATTCTGGTCCTCTCAAGGAGTGAAGTGTTGGCGAGGTTGTGGTACTTTCTGAGATCGAATGAGATGATTGGGGGAAAAATCGATACTGGGAGGGTTCCCTCACGCCTGCTCTTATGTCCTCGTTGCTGCTGTTAAATCCCGCCCTCTGCCTGACAGGCAAAGGTCGCTCTAATGACTCGCGGCTTCAGCCTATCTGTCTGCCTCTCTCCCTGTCTCTCTCTCTGTGTCTGCCTCTCTCCCTGTCTCTCTCTCCGTGTCTGTCTTCTCTCTCTGTCTGTGTCTGTCTGTCTATCTGTCTCTGTTTCTCTTATTGTCTCTGTCTCTCCTTTCCTTCACCCCCTTTCTCTGGTTTTGACTGTATCTGTCTCTCTGTCTGTCTCTGGCTCTCTGGTTTTCCCTCCCTCCGTCCATCCCTCTCTGTTTCTCTCTCTTTTCTTAATTCTCTATCCATGTTTTGTTTTCTATCCTTTTTTTTCTTTTCTCTCTCTGTCTCTTTATTCTCATCACTCTGCCTTTCTTTCCAGCCCGACTATCTCCCCCTCATTCACACTCTGCTGACCTTATTTCCCACGTGTGATGTGTGTTCACACTACTCAAGTGTATTTATCTGTATATCAATTTTCTGCGTCCGTAGCGACGTTCTCTACCAGTGTTAAACCCCATGTGTCTCCAACAAGTGTGATGTGATGTGTCCAAAAACTAGTGCCAAATCAAATCATATGTTGATTATAACCCAGTCGGTCACAAGGGAGACAATTCAGAACTGAACCCCGTCACGCGGTAAAACCGGTTCAGAGAACATGAAATAATGTTAAACAGGTCAATCAAAACAAGGTTTGAAAGACAAGCTTATCCACATCAAATTTTGAACACATATTCTAGAAGTCTCTTTTTTTATTCACACACACACACACACATGCACACACACACACGCACACACACACGCATTCACTCACACATGCGTGTGTTCATATCACCCTCAAATGTATTATTTTACAACTAATAAAAGCCACTTTCTTTATATATATATATATATATATATATATATATATATATATATATAAGTTTAAATGTCCCATAGCCTTTTATGGCCCTCGGGGCAATGAATTCAGATTCATTCTGTCAAAGTCTCCGCATAAAAAAGCGAAGTCCAGTCCTCTCATTCCGCCCTTTTAAATCAACCTTCTTCAACCGAAGTCAGACACCCACACACACCGAGGTGGAGTGGAGTAAAGCGCCTACCCCATGGACAACAATGCCATTATGAAAACCATGCCCACAATTCTGATCACTGTTGTTGACTGGACTAGAAGTCTGACGCCTAATCGGTTCTGCCACGACACCTCCTATTTCTTAAAAAAGGGAAAGAAGAAAAAGAAAGAAAGTGGAAGAAGGAAAGAAGCAGAAGAGAAGAGTAGGATAGAGGAGAGCAAGAAGAAGTTGCTAGCAGGAGGAGAAGAGGACGGAGCGAAGCAAACAAGCATAGCGATGGAATTTAGGGAGTATCACTTAATCTTAAAAAAAAGAAAAAAAAAGAAAGACTAAAACAAAACGATTTCCTGAGTAACCAGGGGAAATAAAAAGGAAAGGATGACAGGTAATCCATTTCCGCATTTCTTTCTCAGACGTGTCGCTAATTTCAGGGATTGCCTCCCCTATGTTTTGGTGAGCCATCTCTCTGTCTGACTTCCGGATGAGGGATTCCGGCTGACAACTGATAATAGATGGGCGGCTTTATCGGTACTGAATTACAAGAAAAGAAGAAGAAGAAGAAGAAGAAGAAGAAAGACTTTTCAAGAAACTTTAAGAACCGAAGAGGAAAAGAGAAGGTCGTCCAACTTCACGGATGTGTGTTTGAACGCGCTGCTCCAATTTCCTGACAAACAGTGCAGATATTATTGCTTATACCATGAAAGGAGGCTTTGAGTTCAGCCCTGTCACAATTTGTCTCAACTCAAATTAGTCTTTGGCTCCTGTTACACACTATTATCGTCTTCATCATTATCCATTACAAAAAAAAAAACCCATGTCGTCATCATTATCCATTACAGAAACATGCGAAACATTCCCAATTTCAAAATGTGTGTGTGTGTGTGTGTGTGTGTGTGTGTGTGTGTGTGTGTGTGTGTGTGTGAGAGAGAGAGAGAGAGAGAGACAGACAGACAGACAGACAGACAGACAAATATTCTGTAAGGCAGACGGACAAACAGCTCAAACTCACATCCAGTAACATAATAGCAGACGAGCTGAGCTATCAAACCCCACATCCATGCAAATACAGACCGAGAAAGGCTGCACAAAGACCACGCTGCTGTACAAAGATCCTTTTTCCATAATCCACCCTAATGGCAAGAAGGCATTTTGAATATTTGAAGATCTCCGGAAAAGGCTTTCGCTGGAACAAAACCCTAGACCAGACCACTATAGGTATTACAGGGATAAGGTGGATGACGTCATCTATAATGTGTTTTCGGAAAGAAGCAAGTCCGCAAGCAGTTTTGAATATGACGAAAACTTACCAGATGGGAGGGACGCTGTGACCTTCTCTCTCTCTCCCTCTCTCTCTCTCTCTCTCCATGTGTGTGTGTGTGTGTGTGTGTGTGTGTGTGTGTGTGTGTGTGTGTGTGTGTGTGTGTGTGTGTGTGTGTGTGTGTGTGTGTGTGTGTGTGTGTGTGTGTGTGTGTGCAAACGTGCGTGCGTGCGTACCTTGTCTCCCTGTGTGCATAGGCAGCAGATCACCCATGTCTGCCGAGGGTCTACGGAAGGTTCTCTATTGAGTTAGCTCCTTGACATCATGTATAATCTAATAACTTTGAATCTCGGTGTCTAGGTAAACAGGCCTTCATTTAGTGTAAAGGATGGTCCAGAGTAGGCTACGTGCTGTTAGAAACCTGAAACTGTATGCCCGGATCTTATGTAGGACTACAATGTCATTCTGTGTTGTTGAAGAGAAGCCGGCAAAGAAAGAATAAGTTACATGAATATATAGATGGATGAAGAAATGAATGAACAAAAACAAACAAACAAAAACACACACAAAAAACAACAATAAACAAAAAAGCTGCTGTCTGTTCTACCGCCGATGGTTGCCAAAAATCGGGTCTCTCTATGCGTGTGAACAGTGGACGACGGGCTGGATGATAAGATCGATGAAGACAGTGTGTATGTGTGCGCGAGGGCGCGCGCGCGCGTGTGTAAGTGTATGTATGGATCTATGTTTGTTTATATGTGTGCGTGAGTGCGTGTGTATGTGTGATTAAATCTTTGCTTGCGTGGAATTTATTTTGCTTTCGTACTTGGTCTATACCGTTCTAACAATGGGCAAAACGTTAAATATTGGCCGCTATGTATGGAACAGCTGCCCTCTCATGTGTTAGTAGTTGGCTGAAACTGTACAATCTTGCTTTATTTGAGCAATGAAATTCTATGTTTGAGTTATGGGACTAAAAGTTATCATACAAATTTGATGCTGAAGACAAGCCAGGACAGAAAAATAATTCATAACAGGAAAACCACAGTTGCAGTTCAGAAATTGCCGTCGCTAATCGTTGGTGAGTTCAAACGACCTTGTCTCTGTAGACAAGTGGGCAGCGGACGATGGGTTGGCTGGTGAGATCGATGAAAGCGATTGGGTGAAAAATCGATACCCGAAGAGCCCTCTGGTCCTCGCGAGTGAGAAATGAGCCGTGATATTAAATCCGGCCATCTTTTGGAGTTGGCAGGCAGTGTTTGACTGTGAAGTTTGAAACTTTCATTATACGTCTTTCTATCCTTATCTGTGTGTCTCTTTTGCAGTGTGTGTGTGTGTGTGTGTGTGTGTGTGTGTGTGTGTGTGTGTGTGTGTGTGTCTTTGCGTCGTGTGTGTGTGTGTGTGTGCGCGCGTCTTTGCGTCGCGCGCGCGCGCGCGCGTGTGTATGTGTTAATGCGTATGTGTTTGCGTGCGTGTTTGAGTGCATGAGCGTGTGTGTATGCGTATGTGCGTATGTGATTATATACACGCGGCCGTCGTACAGAGAGAGAGGGAGAGAGAAAGGCAGAGACAGACAGACAGAGAGAGAGAGAGAGAGAGAGAGAGAGAGAGAGAGAGAGATTTACAGAGAAAGACCGAGACAGAGACATACTTACCCAGACACGTCCTCTCACCGTCACTTAATCTGTGATTCAACGTGTTGTCGTATCTTTCACACCACAAACGGTCAAAACGATGCAATTTCTTGGAATCTTCTCATCGCATTGGCTCTTTCACTTTCATTTACGCTCAAATTTTAATCACTTAAGTTTCTCTTCTTCCTTTTTTTCAGTAGCAGGGGAAAGTAAAGCCCAGAGTAGGCAGAAATAATTGAAAGATCAATGATTTAAAGAGACATGAACAAAAATAATGAGAAATGTCTTCTTTTTTTTCTTCCTTATAAGTAAATGTGCTTAATTTCTAAAGTTTTGCTTTCTTTCCTGGAAGAGAAATTCCTCTGGACAAGCTGGAAATGGACGGGCAAAGTTTTTCAGGTAACCTTTTAGGTGTTTTTGTTGTTGTTGTTGTCGTTGTTGTTTGGTTGTTTTTTGTTTTTTTTTTTTGTTTTTTTTTTGTACTGCACAGAACAGAAATAGAACTTTGAGTGAGCAAACAGAAACAGAAGTTTTGCAGGAGCCAAAGTGAATGCACAGCGAGAAAGAAAACACTTTACACAGGAGGAGGAACAGAAGGAAAAGGTGAGGGCATGGGGAGGAAGAGAGAGAGAGAGAGAGAGAGAGAGAGAGAGAGAGAGAGAGAAAGGGGAGGGGGGGGGGCAGAAATACAGAGACATAGAGAGAAAACTTCACACACACACACACACACACACACACACACACACACACACACACACACACACACACACGTGGAAAGAAAGAAAGAAAGAAAGAAACGAAAAGGGCAAATGTGAAAACTTGAAAGTGCGCACATATCTATCTAAAATTGCAATTCATGAAGAGAGAGAGAGAGAGAGAGAGAGAGAGAGAGAGAGAGAGACAGACAGACAGACAGACAGACAGACAGAGACAGAGAGACAGAGACAGAGAGAGAGAGAGAGAGAGAGAGAGAGAGAGAATTGATTTCTTCATGACAGATCACAATCATCAAAATATTATCATTATCCAAGGGATAATATAGGTCGTGGTCAAAAACGATGGACAAAACACATTATGGCACCGTCCAGCCCACACCACCTACCGACCTCAACGTGAACCTATCGATCAGTTCCACCCGTGCCACGCGAGACTGGCGCTGATAGCGCGTGATGTGCTAGACTGAAAGGGGGGGGGGGGACTTAACAGTGGCTCTGATGCTTCTCAGGCACTCTGCTCCAGGCCTCCATCCTTCTATGCTTCCCCCACCTTACGATACCAGCAGCAAGTCCCTTCATTGTGCCCCAGTCACTGTCACTATGTTGATTAATTTAATAAGAAGAACGCCCCTTTCTCTCAGGGCTGAAAGGGGACTCTGTCCATTTAGCGGCGAAGCGAAGTGAGAGCTCTCTCATCAAAGTAAGATGGAAGGAGATCTGTGAAGTGTGTCTGTGTATAAGAGAGAGAGAGAGAGAGAGAGAGAGGAGTGTGTGTGTGTGTGTGTGTGTGTGTGTGTGTGTGTGTGTGTGTGTGTGTGTGTGTGTGTGTGTGTGTGTGTGTGTGTGTGTGTGTGTGTGTGTGTGTGTGTAAAGCTGAGAAGGGTTCATTTTGTCCACGTGAAGGAAACAACGATAGAAAACTAGCTGCCGTACCTTGTGCATGTCAAGAAGTACCTCAGCAAGTCTTCTTATGAAAACATTTTAAAACAATTTCAAGAGCACAACTGCACACGCATAAACGAACACACACACACACACACACACACACACACACACACACACACACACACACACACACACCCGCATCGGGCATGTGTGTGTGTGTGTGTGTGTGTGTGTGTGTGTGTGTGTGTGACAACATGTTTTCTAGGTTATATAATTCTTTTTCTCAATCCGTCATCCTGTTGCCTTCTTTGATGTCAGAGAGAATCACCCCAGGTGAGGGCATGTGTAATTGATAACGGCGGGTGTGTTATGGCATCATTTTCTAAATTTCAGAGAAAGAGAGACAGAGAGAGATGCTTTGATGTTTTGATGTCTTAACCCCATGAGAGACAGAGAGACAGAGAGACGGTGCTGTATTCTTCAAAAGTATCTAAAAAGAATCATTGAATTTTTTTTTTCAAAGGGAATATTTTGGACATCCTAAGGTGGTGTTTAGAAACGTAACAAAAGGAAGGTGGGAAAGGAAGCAAATCCAAAGTAAACTCAGGTTCACGAAGCTATCAATTCATTCTCTGTGCATTCTGCAAATGGACCGCAGGCCAACCTATTGACTGTGGCCCCTCCACGTGAAATGGATGGGGACAGCCAGCAATGTGTAAGCTGAACACGACCCTGGCAGTGGAACGTCCGCTCGATACCTCTCAATTTATCGTCGATGTTCAGAGAAAAACAACAACCAACCAAACAACAACAACAAAAAGCCACTTTGTTTCAGAATGACAGCAGAAAATGGGAGGCACTGTCCATTTAGCTGTCCATGCGTGCTGAGAGCTGTAGGAACAACCAAGTCCGCTTGACTGAACAGTGGTGGGATACGCTTGACATCACAGGTTCTGCCTGTTCGTTTTTCTCGTTCTGTTTGAAGTGAGGAAATCCCTTACCGTGAGTGCAGAATTTTGCACCAGCCAATGTTGCAAAGATTCAATGGGTGACCCAGATGCATTATGTTAGCGTAAAAAAAAAGAAGATAATTTTCATGGGATTGGACTTGCCGATGATTATTTCTAGGAAAGTTTGTCCATAACATAAGAAAATCAATCAATAGGTTGGTCTTTTTTTCTTTTCTTTTTTAATGCAAAACGTGCTTGTTTTTTAGTGTTTTTTTTTTTTTAAAAGGAACTGAAATGTAATGTTTAAAAACTTTAAAAGGTAATTTTGGACATCCCTGCATTGGTGCTGTTCAGAAACGAAAGGACAGAGGTGGGAAAATAATATTCTAAAGAAAACCCAGGTTGCAGAAGCATTGAAGTTATCCCCTTTGCACTCTGCAGGGACCCCAGGCCAACCTATTGACTGTGGCCCCTCCACGTGAAATGGATGGGGACAACCAGCAATGTGTAAGCTGAACACGACCCTGGCAGTGGAACGTCTGCTCGATACCTTCCAATTTATCGTCGATGTTCAGAGAAAAACAACAACCAACCAAACAACAACAACAAAAAGCCACTTTGTTTCAGAATGACAGCAGAAAATGGGAGGCACTGTCCATTTAGCTGTCCATGCGTGCTGAGAGCTGTAGGAACAACCAAGTCCGCTTGACTGAACAGTGGTGGGATACGCTTGACATCACAGGTTCTGCCTGTTCGTTTTTCTCGTTCTGTTTGAAGTGAGGAAATCCCTTACCGTGAGTGCAGAATTATGCACCAGCCAATGTTGGAAAGATTCAATGGGTGACCCAGATACATTCTGTTAGCGTAAAAAAAAGAAGATAATTTTCATGGGATTGGACTTGCCGATGATTATTTCTAGGAAAGTTTGTTCATAACATAAGAAAATCAATCAATAGGTTGGTCTTTTTTTCTTTTCTTTTTTAATGCAAAACGTGCTTTTTTTTTTGGTGTTTTTTTTTTTTTAAAGGAACTGAAATGTAATGTTTAAAAACTTTAAAAGGAAATCTTGGACATCCCAGCATTGGTGCTGTTCAGAAACGAAAGGACAGAGGTGGGAAAATAATATTCTAAAGTAAACCCAGGTTGGAGAAGCATTCAAGTTATCCCCTTTGCACTCTGCAGGGACCCCAGGCCAACCTATTGACTGTGGCCCCTCCACATGAAATGGATGGGGACAACCAGCAATGTGTAAGCTGAACACGTCCCTGGCAGTGGAACGTCCGCTCGATACCTCTCAATTTATCGTCGATGTTCAGAGAAAAGGACGCCTGCTTTCAGAATGACGGGAGAAAACGGGAGACAATGTCCATTAAGCAGCGAGGCGTGTTGAGGGGCTGTCTGGATAACAAAGCCCGTTTAATTGAACGGTGGTGGGATACGCTTGACAGTGTGTGAGTCACCAAATGTTCTGTTTGTTTTTGTTTCTTTTCTTTTTTTTTTTAACTGAGGAAAACAAATGCCAAGCGCGCAGCAGTTGATACTCACTGCATGTGAAAGATTCAATGGTGACGCACATGCATTCCGTTAACGTTAAAGTCTATTTCCATGGATAAAAATAAGAAAATGGACTTGGTATGCGTATTTGTAGAAAGTAATAAATAAATCAACAATTTAGTCAATAGAAGTAAATACGATTGTGAATAAATGAAACAAAAGTGCTTGATTGATTACGAAAGACATGATGGAAACATACTGGTAAGCAACAACATTATTTTTTTCAATGTTCAGTATCATTTGTATTTGACAGTGTTAGAAGAGAGGAGCCCAGTTTGTCTTTATTTCAATTTCACTATGATACCTACACATGAAAATGTGTTGTTTTTTTAATCATATAAAAAACAACAAACACACTTGACATTATCGGGACAGTGTGGGGAAC
>NC_134876.1:11535098-11537598 GCF_041734735.1 Babylonia areolata | reverse complement strand
GAGAGAGAGAGAGAGAGAGAGAGAGAGAGAGAGAGAGAGAGAGAGAGAGAGAAGATGATGCAGCATGAATTGTATTTCATTGAACAATATCGATTATGACTTCTTTTTTCTTTTTTTTAAACAAGGAGGAATCTCAACATAATTATGGCTTTGCTGCCTTTTTTTTTTTTCTAAAACGAAGAAGAAAACAGATCATGCTGATAACGTTCAAGCTCTCCCTTTGTGTCCTGCACGTCCACATGAAAGGAAGTGTTCCCTTCTGGCCATGCCACGTGAGATGGTAATGCTCGGCAGCCATGTGTTAGCCGATCATGGATCTGACCCCCCAACACACACACCCCCCCCCACCCCACACCCCCAAAAAAAGACCCCCACCCCCACCCCCCAACACCACCTCTATTGGGTGCTCCTAAATTCCTTGCGGTTGCTCAGCAAGGAACAAGGAAATACAAGACACAGTCCGGGTAGCTGCTAGTCATGCTTATAAAATGTCCGAACAGAGCCACTTGATGTATTGGTGGAGTATGTGTGTCAGTGTGTGTGTGAATCACACGAGTTCTGCAGGTTTCCGCACTTCCTGTTTGAGGTGAGGAAACCCCATGTGAAGATGGTATGCATTCTGCTGAAAGGAATGATCTGTTTTCGTAGTTTATAAGATGAGGATTGACTGAGAGGCGATGCGTTCCGCTGAGAGAGCTTATATTATCTTCAGAGATAAGGACACCAAACAGTGATGTCAAGGAGTGTTACGGAATTTGGCGTGCTTGTACGCTTACGCGCTTGCTTGTGTGTTTTCGTGTGTGTACGTGTGTGGGAGGTGTTGGTGGGGATCCACACACACACACACACACACACACACACACACACGCACGCACGCACGCACACACACACACACACACACACACACACACACACGTACTCCCACACGCGCGCGCGCACACACAGATTGAGAGAGGGGAAGGCAGAGAGAGAGAGAGAGTCCACTCAGACGGCTTCTGAACAATGTTGTTTGAGCAAACAACGGAACAAGCAGTCAAATATTATCACAAATCCCTACCCTCTTGACACAACTCATTCATAACGAAATCAAAGATCCTTGTGGATGTGTCTGCAAACTCCCTGTCTTCTGAGGTTCCCTCGCCCAATCCCACAATGAAGATGAGGGAGGGGGTCGTGAGGGGGTGGTGGTGGGGGCGGAGAGATAATTTAGATGACATACTAATACTCAAAATCCTATGGAGGCGCTTGCTCAGTCTGGCCCCGTGACTAAGTGATTACTGTCTTTTGGTAAAGGGAGGGGTTGCTTAGGAGGTGGGTCCGTGCGCGTGATGAATCAAAGCATGTAGCACTCAGCACCTCTGAAGTCACTCAGCAGCGGTACAGGATCTCCTCAGGTTGGTGACCCTGGTATGGTTCCTGTGAATATGAAGAATCACTTGTAGAGTGCTTGTGCTCAGACTGCTGAAGAATGACCCTAAGTGTGTCTGATTTGGGGGGTGGGTGGGGGGTGGGGTAGGGGGGGGGGGTCAGAATGAAGGAACTCTAAAGTAATAGCACTGACATAGTTCGCAAAAGAAACACACAAAGCAAAGCAAATATACAAACAGAAATAGAAGTAGATTCTTTTTTCATTTTTTCTTTTTTTTTTCATTTTTTCATGGGGAAATGAAACAATTCTGAGTGTGTAAATGAGTGTATGCAGCTGTTTCTGGGTTCGTGAGCTGTGACTGTCTGTTTTTCTGTCTGTCTGTCTTTCTCACTCACCATCATCAGTCTTATCTTCCTGGTCCTCTTTGCCACATGTTCCTTCTCACTCGGGCACTTAGTTTGCTTCCTCGAAGTTCCATTTCTGTTTGCTCCCTCACGTTCTATTTCTCCTCGACACAAAATCTGAAACCTGCAGAGACTGCCCATCTATTTTCAGCCTGTCAAAGGGAATCCCTCTCTTGGACTTGCAAGCAGAGAGACAGCGTGTGTGTGTGTGTGTGTGTGTGTGTGTGTGTGTGTGTGTGTGTGTGTGTGTGTGTGTGTGTGTGTGTGTGTATGTGTGTGTGTGTGTGTGTGTGTGTGTGATCGCTCGCCGGACTGTCTATGTCACACACACACACACACACACACACACACACACACACACACACACACACACACACACACACACACACACACACACACGTAGAGTAAAGTTCTAAACTTCACAGTCAAACACTGCCTGCCATCCCAAACGATGGCCAGATTTAATATCACGGCTCAGGCCACACTCACAAGGACCAGACAGAACTCTGTGTATCGATCTTTCACTCAATCTTCTTTATCGATCTCTCATCATCCAACCCATCGTTCGCTGTCCACTAAGCCAGGAAGACAAGATTGTTGGTACACAACAACGATAAGTAACAACAATTCCGAAAATCCGGCAAATTTTTCTCCTTTTTTTTTTCTTAACTACATGCATCCTTCCTAGCTTCTCTTCAGATCAATAGGTATTGTTAGTTTTAGTCCC
>NC_134876.1:11510098-11532598 GCF_041734735.1 Babylonia areolata | reverse complement strand
ATCGTAAAGTGGTATGGAGTGCTCAGTTGTACCCATGCATTTGTGGAGCACGGATCAGTCCATCTTTGCATCACTTTCAAGAGTTCGAGTGGATCACCCGCTGAAACCTCTTTTCTTATAATGAAAACTAAAATATAGAGTGCTAGCTAAATAACACATCAAAGGGAAGGGCCAATATGAAATGTTACAGATTCCCTAAAATAGGGGGTTGTAGCGTGACGTATTTTCATGTGCTCGTGGTGGTTGTATCGATTTGTATCAATATCAGTTAAAAGCTCAATATGTTTCATTATCAACTTTAAAAATAGGAATGAAGGTGACAGAAGTTATGCTGAATAAAGATACGTACCTGTTTTCAGTAGAAAAAGAATACCTGGATTATCAAGCAAAAATATAGTTATTCATATGGTGACTGAATCATTTCAGGTGCTAATTGTGACTGATGAGAGGAATGTGACCATCATGAGGCATTCATGGCATAACACACAGGTTAAGAGACATGGAAAAACTGTGAGGCATCGTCTGGAATCCGCCAGAACCCCATCACCTACATCAGTTGTTGCCATGGCAATTATTGAGCAACTGATTTCAGGATCATCTCCCTGTTTATCTTATTTGATCATTCCAGAAATGTACCACTCTTCAAAAACATTATTTTTTCAATAATAACGAAAAATAAAATATCCCAACGAACATTTTCGGGAGCATGTACGATTTCAGCGCAGAAATACTACTTGAAGGTTAAGAGGTCGGAAGAGGGGGGCGAGAATCCAGTTGGGCAGGATGACTACATATAACAAGTAAAATAATTTGGAAACTTTCACAGATAGTCAACATTTCCATTCTTGGTCCTTTAGATCTTATTCCAGCATTTGATACAATTGATCATTCACTTCCCACCCCTTGAAAGACTGTTTCAATCCATGATCTTACTTTTTCCTGGTTTCAGTCCTATTTATCAAATCGGATCCAGATTCTGTAGGCAAATGAAACTCTCCTATCTTACAGTGTCCCACAGGGATTGGTCCTTGGCCCCATTGTTTTGTATGCTACCCCAATGTCTGCTGTTATAAACAGTCATTGTTTTTCGCACAAAAGCTTCGCTGTCGACACTCAGCTCTGTTAGTCAGCTTCTACTGCTGAAACTGATCAACTGATGAAGCACATACAAGAGTGTTTAAATGTCTTGGATGAGTTTCAACATACAGCTACTTGATGATAAAACTAAAATGTTGCTTGCCTGCCCCATGAAATATTTGAACCACCCGTCTGTCTCTCTCTTTCTCATTCTCTTCTAGTAAATGACACCGTCTCCCAATCAGTGCGGAGCCTTGGTGTCAGATTTGACCACCATCTATCTTTTCAGGAACACATTTCCAACATTTGCAAATCAGTTTATCTGAGTTGTGAAGAATTAGTTACCTGGCTATCGAAGCAACCAAAGCATTAGTCTATGCTTTTGGTTTGTCAGGGATTGATTACTGCAGCTCTGTTCTTGCCGCTTTTCCACTCTCTTCATTGTGTTTTGAACTTCATTTTGTTATGTCGTTTACATTTATTATCATTTTAGTCCCACCTCGAAGCGAGAGCTGTATGTAAAATAGCCTGACTCATTTATACATTAGCCGTGTTAACAACGAAGTTGTCTTGACAATCTATGTGCCTCTCTGTGTCTCTGTCTCTCTTTGCCATAATTATAATAATTTGCATGACGTGGATTCCATGTCGTGACCATGGGTACAGTGCACAAGTTTTCATATTTCGTTATGTTTCTGACATGTACAACCCCTTCCCCACCCACCCCCTTGTGAATGGGCAAAAATGGGCCTAACTACAATGAACCATTCGTTCGTATCTCTCTTTGCCTGTTTCTCTGTCTCTGTATCTGTCTCTGTCTCCGTCTGTCTGTCTGTCTGTCCCTCTCTCTCTCTCTGTCCGTCTGTATGTTCAGGATCTTCTGTAGGGTAGCCAACCTCAAGTGGGTACTGCAGCAAAACAAGGAACAGCAGCATCATGTTTGCAGCTCCACAGTGGTCTGCGCTATTGACTGGCAATTTCAAGTTAGATGAGGTTACCCCCCCCCCTTCCCTCACCCCACGCTTCCCTTCTCTTGTGTCCACGCTGGTTTTCTATCGGGATGTTCTGTCGTGAAAATGACCCCTCAAAACATAAATGATGCGCTCGGCTAACAAACGCTCTTCGCACAAGCGTTTGGATTAAATTCAGAATTGAGATGATGATATATGTCCCATTTCTAAAAACTGAGCTTACTTTTTCTGCATTCTTTTTTTTCCCCCCGTATTTTATCTATTTCAAAATGATTTCAATTTCCCGTCCATAACTCACGTACAAATGGACGCTACATTACAACACACATTTTCAGTATCAACAAATGAGCACACCACCATGCGCGCGTGAATACATGTATACATGTATGTGTGTGTGTGTGTGTGTGTGTGTGTGTGTGTGTGTGTGTGTGTGTGTGTGTGTGTGTGTATATGTGTGTGTGTGTGTGTGTGTGTGTGTGTGTGTGTGTGTGTGTGTGTGCCTGCATGCATGTGTGTATGTGAGTGTGCATGTGCGTTCGTGAGTGAGTGAGTGAGTGAGTGAGTGAGTGAGCGTGTGTGTGTGTGTGTGTGTGTGTGTGTGTGTGTGTGTTCAGGCACTCTTGCGCGTGTGATATCGCGGTGGCTGACAGGTCATTAATATTTTCTTCCCTTCACTGTCTTGCATGCAATTTAATTAACAAAAATGAATTTGTTGGAACACAAGACACGTAACATTCCTTTTCACCAACAACCCAGCCCTCCCGCAATCTCCAGTGATGCCTTTTATGCAAATTAGTATGTGGATCGTTTGAAGAGGAAAAAAACATCACTGTTCACAGTTTGAATAATTGCGTGTCAATACGAATCAACGCTTGAAACGTTTGTAGCTCATTCCAAAGCCTTGGGAAGCCACTCAGTTATTACTGTAGCATCGCGCACTGGGCAATGTGACTGAGGAACGAACCGAAAGAAATGTTTGAGTAAGAAGGATTAATGTTTGATATTTACATATTCTAAAAAAAACACACCCAAAACCCCTCACTTCTGTCATTATTATGGTGGTGATGATGATATGGATACTTATATAGCGCCTATCCTCGGTGAGAAGCGCTTTACAATCACGGGGTCATTTGCACAACAGGCTGTCTACCTGGGAAGAGCTTACTGAGAGCTCTCTCTTGGCGCTAATCGTTCGTTTCCTGTGTCATTCAGTGGAGTTCCAGTCACACACACACACACACACACACACACACACACACACACACACACACACACACACACACACACACACACACACACACACACACACTCAAAAACACGCTCACACAGAAATGATTATCATGACTTTTTACGTGTGTGATCGATTTCTTTTTCTTTCTTTTTTAAAAAACTCCGCTCTATAGGTAGCCATACTCCGTTTTCGGGGGTGTGGATGCTGGATATTTTCTTTTCATAATAGCGCACGGAACGCCTATGTGGATTTCAGATTCTTTAACGGGCGTATTTGATCTTCTGCGTGTGCGTACATTCGAAGAGGGGGGCACAAGCAGAGCTGCACATACGTTGGCCTGGGCGATCGGAAAAGTCTCCACCTTCAACACACTAGGTGCCGGCGCCAAAACCGAGCTTCGACCTCAGGAAACTCGGGCGACAATCCAGCTCTCTGACCATTCGACTGCCGCACCTGTATTTGTATGTGCATTGCTTTTTATCACAACAGATTTCTCCTGTGTGAAATTCGGGCTGCTCTTCCCGGGGAGAGCGCGTCGCTATACTACAGCGCCCCCCCCCCCTTTTTTTTCCCCTGCGTGCAGTTTTATTTGTTTTTCCTATCGAAGTGGATTTTTCTACAGAATTTTGCCAGGGACAACCCCTTTGTTGCCGTGGGTTCTTTTACGTGCGCTAAGTGCATGCTTGCAGCACACGGGACCTCGGTTTATCGTCTCATCCGAATGACTAGCGTCCAGACCACCACTCAAGGTCTAGTGGAGGGGGAGAAAATATCGGCGGCTGAGGCGTGATTCGAACCAGCACGTTCAGGTTCTCTCGCTTCCTAGGCGGACGCGTTACCTCTTGGCCATCACTCCACAATACACAATACGATTTGTATTGATAAGCTGCCACTATCTGAGCTCTCATCACGCCTGTCCAGTGAAAGGACAAAGTCTCCTCCTGTTTTTCGCCAGTCAGATCCGAGATAAACGTGTTCTTCTTCACGGCGTCGGTGACTGGGACACACTGAATGGACGTGGAGTGATGGCCTAGAGGTAACGCGTCCACCTAGAAAGCGAGAGAATCTGAGCGAGATGGTTCGAATCACGGCTCAGCCGCCGATATTTTTTCCCCCTCCACTAGACCTTGAGTGGTGGCCTGGACGCTAGTCATTCGGATGAGACGATAAACCGAGGTCCAGTGTGCTGCATGCACTTAGCGCACGTAAAAGAACCCACGGCAACAAAAGTGTTGTTCTTGGCAAAGTTCTGTTGAAAAATCCACTTCGATAGGAAAAACAAATAAAACTGCACGCAGGAAAAAAAATACACAAAAATGGGTGGCGCTGTAGTGTAGCGACGCGCTCGCCCGGGGGAGAGCAGCCCGAATTTCACACAGAGAAATCTGTTATGATAAAAAAGAGAAATGCAATACAATACAATGATGGTATCGTGTGGCATGGAAGGGTTTAGACCTGGGGCAGTGCCTGAGAAGCAACAGAAGTCTCTTTCAGTGTGCACATCACACGCAACCCTGGCCCGTCTCGTGTGGCACGGATGGAGGAAATCGATAGGTTCATGTGAGGCCGATTGGGGGTGGCGGTGGCGGCCACGGCAGGTGAAATAATCTGAAAACTTCATGAAACTCCGTGAAACCATTTCGTGACTCTTGGTTTCATGGGCATGATAGATTTCCTGCATGAAACTCGGGTCTGTCCCCTCCACACTCGTGTCTGTCTCTGTCTGTCTGTCTGTCTCTCTCTCTTGTATGTCTGTCTCTCTCTCTCTCTTGTGTGTATTGTATGAAAACTTCTCATAAAAAAGCCAGACAGAAATAGTGATTCACGTGCAGGAACTGCACGCTGCACATCGTTCTGCACAGTTCATACAGAACGAAAAAAACCTGAATCAAACAGTTCATTCTTGCTGTCGTTATCTCATCACTCGGTCAAGTGACTATGTTCTGTTCAGGGTTCACAGAGCTCTCAGCACACCTGGCCGTGAAACAGGGACAGTGCACCCCTGTTTCCTTTACTCAGTCCTGAGAACGGGCAATCTCTTGAACGACGATGAGTGACAGGAAAACATCACAGGGACTTGATCAATCCGACGAGTGACTAGGAAGTATGAAAGGACATATCAATCTTGTGGTCGTATTCCGTTTTTGTTTCTTTTTGTTGCTCACCTTTCACAACAGTCTCATGTGGATATGGAACTTGGGGATAGGGGGGGAAAAAAAAAAAAAAGGTACTTATATAGCGCTGAATCTTGTGCATAGACAAATCTAAGCGCTTTCGCACAAGTCATTCTCACGCACGCATAACTCTAAAACTGGAGAAACTAAAGACAATGAAGAGGCAGTGAAGGGAGGCTATTTTGGGAAGAGGTGGATTTTAAGGCCAGACTTGAAAGAGCTGAGTGTGGAGACTTGACGAAGCGAAAGAGGAAGTTCATTCCAATTGCAAGGTCCAGAGACAGAGAAAGAACGGCGGCCAACAGTCGAGAGTTTGAATCTGGGTATGCGTAAGTGGAGTGGATCCGAAGCTGATCGTAGTGAGCGAGATGGAGTGTAGAGGTGAAGGCAGCCACAAAAAAGGAAGAGATCAGTCGGTTTGCTTTTGATCGGTCTTCGTGGAGCAATGTCAGTTTAACGGTGCCCCGAGGTCCCTTCAGTAGCTCTGTGTCTTTGACCTCATTTCTTCACACTCACATCACTGTAGTGAGCATTGCCAAATTCCTCCTTTATAGTTCACCCCCTTTTTAGGCCCTAGGAAGGTGGGTTCACGCTGCTGCGCTCCTCCCCATTATGGTGTCAGAATGGTCAGTGTGATGACCGTGGACACCTAAAAAAAAAAAAAAAAAAAAGTTTCATTCAATTCCTCGTGCAGAATATACATTTTCTCTTTATGTCTCTCTCTCTATATCTTCCTGTGTTTCCCGTCATTGCTTTTGGAAATGCTGTGGGAATAGCTGTTTTGAATATTGATGTATGAATTAGCCTGAAATTGAACAGTTTTGGATCAACTGACCTGAAACTGAAACTGAATAAAGGAAAAGTCTAAAATGTGCAAAACCTGTCCACGAACGTGTTTTCTGGATCTTCTGTATAAAAACATAATTATCTGATTCCAAATTCTAATCTTCACCCATAAAAGCAGTTCCACAACCCGACTTTATTCATCCATATCTTCTGTATGTGCTCACAGACGCAGGAAAGATTTGCTCTCAAATAGAATCAGAGACAACTGATTTCTTTACGCTGCTGTATTTACATACACGACAGTGCACACTGCAGAGACAATGTCCCACACACTTCAGAGAGAATAAAGCAAGCTGACTCCAATAATCCACACATTATCACGCTGTCTCCTACGACTCAATCAAGTGGCTTTGTTCAGACACTTGTCAACACGCCCGACCGCTAAATGGACAATGTCTTCAATTTCCGCCACTCATGCATGCAAACACCATTAGTCTGAACAACGGCGCGCGAATGAGAAGTATCGAATTTAATCAATCCTACGCCGAATGATTCTGGAAGCATTAAAAGGGGCTTGTCACTCGTGAGAATATAATCAGTTTTGCACGTTCCTAGCTGTTGTCAGTCATCTTATAATTATGGAGACTGATGGGATCGCTTGAGACTGACAACTGGAGAAAGACATGAGTGAAATGTTTCCCATGTAATGGTCTTTTTGTGGCGCCTGCTTTCTTTCTGCACCTTTGGTCCCATCATTGAAGTGGACCACGTAACTGATTCATCATCGGCCGATTCTTTCCCCCCCCTCTCTCTCTCTCTCTCTCTCTCTCTCTCTCTCTCTGTGTGTGTGTGTGTGTGTGTGTGTGTGTGTGTGTGTGTGTGTGTGTGTGTGTGTGTGCAGTACCTTCTCCAGAGCAGCTAACCTCAAGTGTGCTGAAGCAAAGCAAGGAAAAGCAGCATCATGCTTGCAACTCAGTTTGCCCTTACTGTCGATTAGTATTTTTCGAGTTAGATAAGGTCATTACCCCCTCTTCCTTTACCTACGTGTCCCCGCCACTGTACCCGCGTTAACTTTCTGTCGGGATATGACATGCCTTGAAAATGATTATTCAAATTGGGGTAGGGATGCCTAATTGCAAACGATCCAGTCGAAGCCACCAGCTCAACGTGAGTGCTGTAAAGTGTGTGTGTGTGTGTGTGTGTGTGTGTGTGTGTGTGTGTGTGTGTGTGTGTGTGTGTGTGTGTGTGTGTGTGTGTCTGTGTGGATCTCTGTGTGTGTGTGTGTGTGTGTGTGGGTCTGTGTGGATCTCTGTGTGTGTGTGTGTGTGTGTGCGTGCGTGTGTGTGTGTGTGTGTGTGTGTGTGTGTGTGTGTGTGTGTGTTTTCAGGCACTATGGCGCGTGTGATCTTGCTATGTGTGACAGGTCATTAATATTTTCTTCCTTTCCCTGTCTCCTATGCAATTTGATTAACAAAAAATGAATTCGTTGGAACACAGAACACGTACTTTCCCCTTTCGCTAGCTACACCCCCTCTTCCATCCTTCAATTTCCGGTGACGCCTTTTATGCAAATGAATACATGGGCCAGTTAAAGAGGAAAAAAGAATCTCTCTTCACAGTTAAAATCATTGCGTGCCAATACGAATCAATGCATGGAAAGCTTATAACCAATTCTGTCTTCGCATTGCATCTCCTCAAAAACCTTCGGTCGCCTAACCAATACTATTAATACAATGAAAACTCAACAGTAAACAGCACAGTTATGCCTCACACCAAGTTATGAAAAAGCACAAATAGATGAAAAATTTCACTTGAAGAGATTTCATCACATCTGGACAGTTTGCGTCCTATTTTGTTAGTTATTTGAGTTTTCAAAAGGTTGAATGTTTATTCATCGAATTATTGCACGAATTCTGTTTCAAACTATGGAATCATCAAATCCAAAAACATATAGGTTGTAATGCTGTAAAGTAAGTGTTTTAATGTTACAACTATTACTGTCACAACGTATTTTTTTTGCAGAGTAACTGAAGACCTTACCAAAAGAAATGAGAGAGCAAGAAGAATTCACAAAATGTTTATATATTCTAAAAGAAATCCACACAATTTCCGGTATGAACTGTGTTGAACTGCCGCTGTTTCAGCTCTCGTCAGGCCTGTCCACTGAATGGTCCGCTAGTGTTTCCGGTTTCCTCCAGATAGTCCTGAGAAAAAGGCATTCTTCTTCACAGCGCGCGTCAATGCTGGTATCGTGAGGTGAGGAAGCATACAAGGATTCAGGCCTGGGGCAGAGGTCCTGAGAAGCATCAGAGCTCTTTTAATTCATTTAATATTCCCAATCTTCACCCAGAAAAGCAGTTCCATAACCCAGCTCTATTCCTCAATCTGTGTGTGTGTGTGTGTGTGTGTGTGTGTGTGTGTGTGTGTGTGTGTGTGTGTGTGTGTGTGTGTGTGTGTGTGTATGTGTATTCTATAAAAGAAAGGCCAGATAAAACTAGCAGTATAAATTCACAAACAGAACGTTGCACCTCGTCCCGAATATTTCAGAGAGAATAAAAACACCTGACATGAATAATTCACACTTTGTTTCGTTATCAGACCGAACGAAAACACCTGACGTGAATAATTCACACTTTGTTTCGTTATCAGACAGAGTGAAAACACCTGACGTGAATAATTCACACTTTGTTTCGTTATCAGACAGAAGGAAAACACCTGACGTGAATAATTCACACTTTGTTTCATAATCAGACAAAGTGAAAACACCTGACTTGAATAATTCACACTTTTTTTCGTTATCAGACAGAATGAAAACACCTGACGTGAATAATTCACACTTTGTGTCATTATCAGACAAAGTGAAAACACCTGACTTGAATAATTCACACTTTGTTTCATTATCAGACAGAATAAAAACACCTGACGTGAATAATTCACACTTTGTTTCGTTATCAGACAGAATGAAAACACCTGACGTGAATAATTCACACTTTGTTTCATAATCAGACAAAGTGAAAACACCTGACTTGAATAATTCACACTTTGTTTCGTTATCAGACAGAACGAAAACACCTGACGTGAATAATTCACACTTTGTTTCGTTATCAGACAGAACGAAAACACCTGACGTGAATAATTCACACTTTGTTTCGTTATCAGACAAAGTGAAAACACCTGACGTGAATAATTCACACTGTGTGTCGTTATCTCCTGTCACTCAATCAAGTGGCCTTGTTCTGTTCGGGGTTCAGAGAGAGAGAGAGAGAGAGCTCTCAGAACGCATGGCCGCTAAACGGACAACGTCCCCCTTTTTCTGAGAACAGGCAATCTCTTGAACAACGGTGAGTGACAGGAAAAACATGAAAGGGGCTTGGTCAATCCTGTGACAAGTGATTAGAAAGCACGGAAGTACGTATCGATCTTGTGGTCGCATTCCGTTCGCTGTTGTTCACCGGCCCCACCCATCTCATGTGGCTGTGTGACGGGGAGATGGGAGTCAGGAGGAGGTAATAGGTTTGCCTCGGATCGATCTGCACCGACCTAGTGTGATTTTCAAGTTAGCGTGAGGTCTCCCCAGTAGCTATTCTTCTATGATCCCTAAATGATATCGTTCCCTTGCACTGTATGGTCACATCACTGAAGTGAACTTTGCCCTGATTTTTCATGGCTGATCCGATTTCCATGCTGAATACTTCCTCTCTGTTGTGGGGATGACACTGTTGGAAAGTGAAGGGTGAAAGAACTTGAAGTTTAAAAAGGGCAGGTACGAGGGATGTCCATAAAGTATTTCTCCTGACTTACTTCCGCTTATAACAATACATAATTATCTCTATAGTTCACGTGGTAATTTGCGTCTCTGAACTCATAAAAGTCTTTCTTCTACAGTTGCTAAGGTGTGATAATTGAGACAGTTGCAGAGAGGTCATCAAGTTTCTGTACTTGAGAGGCTGCACACCAAGGTAGACGTTCAATGAGATGAAAAAGACTTATGAGAAGGATGCCCCATCGTATAGCGTAGTCAGGCACTGGAATCTTCAGTTCAGTTCAAGAGTAGTAGGACATCGTTGGAAACGGCTCCCATTCCCAGGCGACCACAGTCCGCCATTGATGACTAGTTATCCAGCAAGTGGAGGCTGCCATTTTGGAGGATCGCCGCATAATCGTTTACCAGCTGGCCCAAGATGCAAAGATCAGTGTCGGCTCTGTGGAAAAAAAATATCGATGACCATTTGTACATGCGGAAGTTGTCTGCACGATGGATTCCCACCTTACTTGCACCTTTTCAGAAGCAGGATTGAGTCGCGTGCTCCCAAGCTATGTGCCAAGAAAACCAGGAGGACTTCTTTGACAGACTAATCATGGAGGACACAACATGGTTCCATCACTATGATCCAAAGAATAAAGCCCAGTCGAAGGAACGGAAGCACTTTGACTTACCACCTCCCAAGAAGGAACGTGGCCAACCCTCGGCGGGCAAGGTCATGCTCAAGGTCTTTAGGGACCAAAGCGGAGTAGTGATAATGGATTTCCTGGCAAGGGGTACCACAGTTACCGGGACATACTAAGCTACATTGCTGCAGAAATTGCGGGAGGCCATCAAAACCGAGAGGCGTGGCATGCTGACCAAAGGTGTCCGCCTCCAGCAAGAACAACGCCCCGACTCACAACTCACATGTTGCCCAGATGGAAGCATGGTCCTGCGGCTATGAAGTCCTTCCTCACACCCCTTACTCTCCCGACCTCGCACTATCTGACTTCCACCTCTTCCTAACCATGAAGTAATTTTTGAAGGGCAAGCACAGACGATGAAACGATCATTTCTGAGGTCGTCGTGGCTTCTGGCGCAGCCTGCAGATTTCTACAGGCAAGGTCTTCACAGCGATGGGAGAAGTGTGTCACCCTTGGTGATACCGATATAGAGAAAGACTAAGAACTGCGCAAAGTTTCGTTCCTCTCGATCCATGGGAAGTGGGCCAGAGGAAATCTTTAATGAACATCCCTCGTAAATTTAAATTGTGAATTCGTCTGATTCTGATAAGTAACACATTAAATATCTGAAATGTGCATAGAGTTTACAAACACGTTTTCCAAAACTCTGATAATGGTCTTGTTGCCATCAAAGAGCACATTACACAACCTGGCCCGATCACCCATTTCTCCCCTATTCTCTGTGAATGAAGAATACTTTTCGAGGGGATGAAACGGGGACAAGAAAATTATTTTTACCGGATATCCCCGGATCAGTCACATGCACGAAATGCAGACAGCGCAATGATGTCATTTTCCCACACGCATTTCAGACAGAAAGAAGAAATCTGACTCGTATAATCCACGCAGTGTCACGCTGTCCCCTGCCACTCAATCAAGCGGCTTTGTCCGAACAGTTTTCAGCATGCCTGATCGCTAAAATGGACTGCACGCCTGGCCGCGAAAATTGGCTACGTCTCCTTTTTCCTCTGCTGAGCCCTGCAAACAGCGTGACTGAACAATGACGAATAAATGAGAAGTAACCAAACAAACTAAATAAATCATGTGTCGGGGAGACGGGGGGGAGGGGGGGGGGGGGGGGGGGGGGGGGGGGAATATGGATATTCCACTCTGTCAATCGTGAGTCATGTTCAGTTTGCACGTCGCTGGCGAGTCCCAGAGAGATTGATGGGTTTGCTGGGATCGACGGAAAGAGAACGGCATGAGTGAAACACGTGATACTCGTCTTCATCAGCAGCTTTTTCCTCCCAACACATTTTGGTCACATCGCTCTGAAATAGATCATTGCCCCCATGAGTGAAATGCTACCCAGGTAATGGTCTTTTTGTGGCGCCTGCTTTCTTTCCGCACCTTTGGTCCCATCATTGAAGTGGACCACGTAACTGATTCATCATCGGTCGATTCTTTCCCTCTCTCTCTCTCTCCCTGTGTGTGTGTGTGTGTGTGTGTGTGTGTGTGTGTGTGTGTGTGTGTGTGTGTGTGTGTGTGTGTGTGTGTTTCCATGCTGATATGTTATAAATGTGAATAATTATAGTTGTGTTTGGACTGTACTGGTTTCTTTTTGCACTCCCACTTAACAGCCAAAGCGTTGTGATACCGTAGTCATGAACTGCATATGCGATAGTTCACCTGCTGTATCATGCACACCACAAGGCGTTCCTCCACTGATCCATCTCTCGGTCTTTGTGCACTAACAGTTTCGTATTGTCCTTTTGTGCGCACTGCACCGATCTCCGTCAGATTTGCAAAGCCTCTTGCAGTCAGCTTTTAGGATGTGCGATCGTGTTGCTGCATTGAATAACGGGAGCGGCGTGTCAGAAGTGATGCTACATAACGCAGTAGCTGCCTTCATAATGATGCTTCCCCCCCCACACCCTTGTCCTCCGGTTCCGTGTTCTCCACTTCCACACCAACTGACGTTTAGAACGGTGGCTGCTTCAGTTTCAGTTTCAGTTTCAGTAGCTCGAGGAGGCGTCACTGCGTTCGGACAAATCCATATACGCTACACCACATCTGCCAAGCAGATGCCTGACCAGCAGCGTAACCCAACGCGCTTAGGGTGGCTGCCCTCCACCTTGGACCATCAAGTTGATAAGCAGTCGACATAGCGACTGCCCCTCCCTCACCTCCCACATGAACTGTCCCTTCCTTATCTTGTACATCGACAGGTCTTCCACCACCCATCCGCACAACAGTGTGGAGTGATGGCCTAGAGGTAACGCGTCCGCCTAGGAAACGAGAGAATCTGAGCGCGCTGGTTCGAATCACGGCTCAGCCGCCGATATTTTCTCCCCCTCCACTAGACCTTGAGTGGTGGTCTGGACGCTAGTCATTCGGATGAGACGATAAACCGAGGTCCCGTGTGCAGCATGCACTTAGCGCACGTAAAAGAACCCACGGCAACAAAAGGGTTGTTCCTGGCAAAATTATGTAGAAAAATCCACTTCGATAGGAAAAGCAAATAAAACCGCACGCAGGAAAAAATACAAAAAAATGGGTGGCGCTGTAGTGTAGCGACGTGCTCTCCCTGGGGAGAGTAGCCCGAATTTCACACAGAGAAATCTGTCGTGATAAAAAGAAATACAAATACAAAATACATCTGACACCCCTTTCCTCCCAGTGCACATCAAGTAGTTTTCTGCCCTTTTCTTTTCCACCAAACCGCCTATCCCTTTTCTTTCAACTCAGCAGTTCTTTTCTATTGACCACTGACATGTTTAGTGGGCAGGTCAAGTGACCGTCTCCCTTCCCCTACACGTCAACTGGCAGTGGACAGTCCTGTGCCCTTTATCCACTGCGGCTGTGGGAATTATAGACACCACGCGGACGACTAAAACATCAAGCTTTGTAGAGACGCTGACCCAGCTGTCACCAGTCTTGCTGGTGATGCTTTTGACTCCCAAACGCTCAGCATCGTCACCAGCGCTCACAAACAACGGAAAGTGAAGCGTCATCATAGTTCTAGAGAACTGAGCACCTGTGCAGTCCTTTTCATGATTCATCCTTCTGTGTAAAACATCACCAACCACAACGAAAGCAAACACAAAACACCTGAATATTTCATCTTTAGTGCTCAGTCCAATAAGAACTAACTTGAAAAAGCAAACACAGAAAAAAAAATCAAAGAACCCCCTTTACTCCTTGTATCGTTTCTAATTGTAATGTTGGTGTTCTCTTTCCCCTGATAGAAAACTTAGCTTGCACACTTTGGGCACAGAAAACAAGATCCAGTCAGGTCTGGAGACCATTCTGTAGCGTCGTTCCCTCGTGACTCGTTGAACGTGACTGGCGGGGGTGGGGAATGGGGGGGGGGGGGGGGGGGGGGGCTTGTACCTATCATTCACACAAATCACAAGTAACTTTCTTGAGGTTAACAAAAATACAAGAAGGCAACCTCAGTGGCCTATACGTATTCCCCTCTGTAAGTAAACAAATGAAATGAATACATATTAGGCGCGCACGCATTTGTACACACTGACCAGAACATTCGTTTTTGGAAAAGCATATCTATTAACAATAAAACTAAGTCGTGTTTTTAGTCCTTTACATGCGCCATGAGTCTGTATCGAAAGATAAAAAAAAGAAAAAAAGCCAAGGAATGGAAAAAGAAGAGAAAAAAGAAAAAGGGCACAGAAAAGAAGAAGAAGACAAAGAAGAAAAGAGAAAGGGGGTGGGGGGGTGGCGGGGGCGGGAGGCGGAGGAGGGAGGGGGGAGGGCTCAATGTGTCCGACGTGATCGCTTAAGCGGAAAGAAAACGCATGTTTCGCATATAACAGATCAGAAAGAGATTACAAAAGAAAGACAAGAAGAATATGAAGAACCAGTGACATCGTTTTTCGCCAACGTCGGATTAAAAAAAAAAGTGGGGAATCTTGTTTTATCATATTCTGCCTGGAGCGAAACAGGAGGAATTGAATGGCAAGAGATAGGAAATGAGGAGAGAGAGAGAGACAGAGAGACAGACAGACAGACAGACAGACACAGAGAGACAGAAAGAGACAGAGAGAGACAGACAGACAGACAGAGAGAGAGAGACAGACAGACAGACAGACTGAAAGACAGACAGAGAAGACAGTGAGAGGGTGAAAGAGTGTGAGAAAGAGAGAGACAGAGAGAGAGAGAGAAAGACAGAGACAGAAAGACAGACAGAGAGAGGTGATATTCAAAACAATACATCACTTCCACGCAAATTATTCTCAAGAAACGTTTGTCCATGTTATCTTTTGCTGTCACGTTCTGCGTGGAACATATTCCAGAGCCATTTCATCATTGATTTTTATTTCATTTTGTGTTGTTTTATGCGATATGCATTTCATAGTCAGTTTGATCCAGTCATTTTGTCAATCAATTTTTCATGATATTCATCCCTTCCTAGAATATGAAATCTCCTATTATGTAACTTGTTTCATCATGTATTATTCATGTTTTCTTTTTTTATATCCTGCAGAAGTCTCCTCAAGCTTGAGTGCTTGAGGAGACTACTACACATCTCCTACAAGGAGCACAAGACCAATGACTATGTGCGGAACCTGGTCAGCAACCTTGTTGGGCCCCAAGAGGGAGGGCGCAGACGGGGGCGGCAGAGAAAGAGCTGGTCCGACAACGTCAAGGAATGGACCAAAATGACGATGCCAGATCTCCTCACGACAGCTGCCAACAGAACGACGTGGCGAGCTATGACATCTTCCTCATGTCCCCCCAACGACCCCAGCGGTCAAGGGAATGAGTGAGTGAGTGATCCTGCAGAAAACTGGAAATTTGCCAAAAATGAAACTAAACTGGAATGGTTATTTCTGATGTCTTGCATTGTTAGGTTGCTGCGTATGTGCTTCAATCACAAGATCACTGAGTGCGGAATGAAGTAGAATCAGCCAAATATGAAGATGACAACTTTGTACTTCATTATCACTGAGTCCTGTCGCCTGTCTGATACTTTCTAGAGCTTTAAAGATGAAACGTGCAGCAGTGGTCTGTACCTTTCCATAACAGAAGAATACCACCATGTGAGTAAAAAATTGTGTAATCTGGGCAAAATAAAGGATGTTTCAACACTTTCTGATACCTCGTACATGCAGATGTAAGAGAGAGAGATGTCAGAAGGGTGGGAATTGGGGTGTCAGACGACGTGTGTGTGTGTGTGTGTGTGTGTGTGTGTGTGTGTGTGTGTGTGTGTGGGGGGGGGGGTGGTGGTGAAATTATACGGGAAAGGGCAATGGGATTGGTGTGTGTGTGTGTGTGAGAGGGGGGAGGAGGGGCGGTGAAGTTATACGGGAAATGGGAATGGGATTGGTGTGTGTGTGTGTGTGTGTGTGTGTGTGTGTGTGTGTGTGTGTGTGTCTGTCTGTGTGTTTGTGTGTGTGTGTGCGTGTGTGTGTGTGTGGGGGGGGGGGATTAGGAAGAAAGAGGGCAGTCGTCATGTTGATTACTTATCAATGTGATGGGTGAAGGAAGAGACAAGCCACCATTCTGGGTGGTCAGTTGATGAGAAAAAGTTAGGACAAGCACCAATCTCCATGGTGAATGCTGATCAAGGGAAAGCACCGTGGTGAAGGCAGCTGGAACGCCTTTACCTCACAACATCAGCCACGACACGTGGGAGCTGAATGCAATGGACAGACCAAAGTGGCGTTCAGCTATCCACAAATCCTGTGAGGCCAACAGAATCGCTGCAGCAGAGCAACGCAGACAGGCCAGGAAAAGCAGTGCCAGCAAGTCCCCGACAGCCGCCACCATCCCCTGTCGACACTGCGTCAGAACCTTCCGGGCGCGGATTGGCCTGACCAGTCATCTGCGCACCCAGAGAGCCCAACCCACCCACCCCCAGGATGACTAGATGGTCCTCGTCGATCCCGACGGACGAACCACTCACCTCACAAGACCCAACAATGTCCCACGCGGCAACACGATCACACACATTGGAGGTGAGAGTGCAGCAAAGTGGGTCAGTTGATGGAAGCTGGTGCGCGTATACTTAAAACGAAACCTGATACATTTTTTTGCAGTTTCAGTTTATTTGTATTTGTATTTCATTTTATCACAACAGATTTCTCTGTGTGAAATTCGGGTTGCTGTCCCCCAGGGAGAGCGTGTCGCTACACTACAGCGCCACCTATTTTTTATAAATATTTTTTCCTGCGTGCAGTTTTATTTGTTTTTTCCTATAGAAGTGGATTTTTCTACATAATGTTGTCAGGAACAACCCTTTTGTTGCCGTGGGTTCTTTTACGTGCACTAATTGCATCCTGCACACGGGACCTCGGTTTATCGTCTCATCCGAATGACTAGCGTCCAGACCAGGAGAGTTGAAGCGTGCGGACTGATCCACATACGCTTAACCACATCTGCTGCGGAGAAAAAGAAGCAGATGTAAGACCTTTGCATAAACCCGAAGCGCTGTCAGGATTTTGGAAGTAATAAGAAGTTGTTGTTTTTTTCTATCGAAGAAGCTGGTCGCAAAAAAAAGAAGAAGCAGAAAGGGAGAGAAGAGAGGTTCCATTCAGAGTGATGTGACCAAAGGGTGCAGAATACAGCTGCAATAGACGACCAGTACCGGGTACCGGTCGATCTCAGGCAAACCCCATCGATCTCCTCGGGCCTCGACCACATGAGGTGAATGGGAATGCAGCTTTTTCGATGGGGTGTCATGGTATGCATAGCGACACAGCAATATTGCAGGAGCACTCAGAACGTACCGAAATGGACCTGCTACATTTGAACCCCGCCCCCCACCCTCCCCCTACCCCCCCTCCTTTCCATCTCCTTCTCTCATCCCTTCTTAGGCATCTTGTGGCTTTCATCTAGACATAATGTTGTGTGCATGAAACAATTTTTCAATGCTATGTTTAAGTGGAGACTTCTTCTTATCAAGAAATAACCTACATAGTTTTCATAGGTAACACTGAAAAAGGTCCCTTTCATTTTCTGATTCAGACTCATGAGTAAGTTCATAGGATCAAAATCACTGATATTTAAAGGTATTTTTTAAATGTGGATCTAAAACGTGTCAGCAACCAACCAACATTCCTCTTCTTTTTTGTGCAGTTCCAAACAGGTGTTGTTGTTTTTTTAATGGCAATTATCAGAGAGAGAAAAAATACTGGCAATCACGTGCTCTTTCATCACAGTCGAACGATTCACGTGACAGTTGTAACTGCTTATGACCTTGGAAAGCAACTAGCACGGTAAGAAGGCAAACCGAACATAGCTTGATGATCGATAAGGTCTTTGACTCTTTCCTGTCATTCGACACAGGATACTTCCTAGTCGAGATGAGCGGAGGAAATCAGTCTGTCTGTTTAGCGACCTGGCAAAGCGGGTTGACTGAGTGGAAGAGACAGCTTGACAATTGTGCGAGTCAAATTTCTTCATTCTTTCCTTCTTCTTCTTCTTCTTCTGCGTTCACTCGTATGCACACGAGTGGGCTTTTACGTGTATGACCGTTTTTACCCCGCCATGTAGGCAGCCATACTCCGTTTTCGGGGGTGTGCATGCTGGGTATGTTCTTGTTTCCATAACCCACCGAACGCTGACATGGATTACAGGATCTTTAACGTGCGTATTTGATCTTCTGCTTGCATATACACACGAAGGGGGTTCAGGCACTAGCAGGTCTGCACATATGTTGACCTGGGAGATCGTAAAAATCTCCAACCTTTACCCACCAGGCGCCGTCACCGTGATTCGAACCCGGGACCCTCAGATTGACAGTCCAACGCTTTAACCACTCGGCTATTGCGCCCGTCTTTCATTCTTTCCGAAGCGTGTGTGTTTGTGAAACAATGATTAATTTCAAGCGCAAAGAGAGAGAGGGAAAGAATCATACTGCTTTTCTGTCCTTGATGTATGTAACACAACTGATTAGAAAGATTTTTTTTAAACTGTACAAACATCGAAATGAGTCAGAATACTTCGAGTGTCACGAACACGACTTTTTTCAGGAATTCTGTGATGAGCCCCCCCCCCCCCCCCCCCTCCCATCTATCCACCAGGCGCTTTGGTGTGTTTAACTGTTCGGTATTCTATTTTCAGTTTTCATTATATAACAAATTGGGTTCAGTGAATGATTCACTCGAGCTCTTAGAAGTGATGCTGAGATGGATTGAGCCACAATCTTCAGATGGATACAGCTGGGCTCACGGTAGTTTATACGAACCACTTAATGCAATGAAATGATTCTCTTAAAAGGTTTCAACACCCACTGCGCATTTTGTTCTAATCCTAGCTGCCAGAACGTGGAAACAATGTCTAAAAGCTGGTTTAAACTGAGTTGGAAAAAAAGAAACATGTTGCAAAAAGAGATTTGTTGAATGAATTATACCAAAAAATACCTTATTTGTTTTTTTGTACATTTAACGGCTCTCTCAATGGAAAACTATTCTATCAAGTCAGGTCCACACTAGTCGGTCTGCCTATATGTGTTTCTCTCTTACTCTGTGTGTGTGTGTGTGTGTGTGTGTGTGTGTGCGCGCGCGCGCGCATGAAAATATAAGAGACAGAGACATACAGACAGACACACAGACAGACACACAGACAGACACACAACAGACATACAGACAGACACAGAAACACACGGACACACAGACACACAGAGAGAGACAGAGAAAGAGAGGTACTGAGAGAGAATTGACAAAGGATGTTTCACAGAACCAAGGAGGGGAATGTGTGAAAAGGATCATGCGCCCAGAGAAAGAGAGGGTGGAAGGAGGCGCCAAGATGGATCGTCTGACGCGAACTGCCTTGCTGAACAGCGGCAAGATTCAATACAACCTTCACAACAGGGAAGAGGTTATAGAAGAGGTGGAGAGACATACATACATACATACAGACAGACAGACAGACAGAGACAGGAAAAATAGGGAGACGAGAGCTTTCTAAGTATCGATCTTGCCCCCCAATTGTCTTCATCGATGGAAGCTTGGACCGCAGCGTGACTTTTCTGATTTTCTGAGGGGTCAAGACAATGGGTAAACGACTATCATCATCGGTGGAGACAACCGCGGTAATGAGAAATTTAACACCACCCTCACAACGTGAGGTGTGAGGTGAGAACTCTCTCTCTCTCTGTCAGTGTCTGTCTGTCTGTCTCTCTCTTCCAGAATTAATACATATCAGTATCGCTATAAAAAAAATGTATGTAATTCATTAACGCTGTGTCCTTTGTGCAGGGAAACAAGTGAAGACGAAGTTCATTTTGTGTTGAAGTGTCCTGCCCTGAACGATCTCCGTTCGGAACATATTCCAAAAAAGTATTATGAATATCCATGTTTGTTTGGATTGTTTATTTATTGATGGCATCTTCTGATGATAATACTATTCGAAACCTTGCATGGTATCTATATAGAGCTTTTAAGCTCAGAGACACAGTATTGTCTTAATTTGTTTCTTTATTAAGCTGTGAAATCAATTGCATAAACACTGACAGTTATGATGACATTTACAAATTTTGTTATTGCCCCGTGTTCATGTGGGGCTGTGGCCTTGAATGAATAAATCATCTCAGTCTCAGTCTCTCTCTCTCTCCCTCTCTCTCTCCCCCTCTCTCTCCCTCCCCTCTCTCTCTCCCTCCTTCTCTCTCTCCCTCCCTCCCCCTCTCTCCCTCCTCCCTCTCTCTCCCTCCCTCCCTCTCTCTCTCCCTCCCCCCTCCCTCCCTCTCTCCCCCTCTCTCTCCCTCCCTCCCCCTCTCTCTCCTCCCTCTCTCTCTCCCCTCCCCCTCTCTCTCTCCTCCCTCCCTCTCTCTCTCCCTCTCTCTCTCTCTCCCTCCCCCTCTCTCTCTCCTCCCTCCCTCTCTCTCTCCCTCCCTCTCTCTCTCCCTCTCTCTCTCTCTGTCTCTCTCTCCCTCTCTCTCTCTCCCCCCTCTCTTTCTCTCCCCTTCCTCGCTCTCTCTCCCCCTCCCTTCCCCCCTCTCTCTCTCCCTCCCTCCCTCTCTCTCTCTCTCTCTCTCAGTAAGTATCGATGTTTACTCCAAGTTGGTTTGATCCATGTGAGCTTGTGCCACACCATGCCTATTTCACTTTCTACTGATGAGGCACGGAGGTTGGTTAATAGATTGTGATCAGAAGCGACGGTTATGGAAGCGATGGAAGAATTTTCTTTCAGTGTGTTGATTTTTTTTTCTTTTTTAGTGGCATCTCTGTTTGCAATTTATCTGATAAAAATTCCCACTTTGTAATTACTGACTGGGTGGTCGCAGAAGATGATTGGTTCATAAATGACAGTGACACGGAGATTTCCGGCTTTGGTAGATCAGATCAGATCTCTGTGTGTGTGTGTGTGTGTGTGTGTGTGTGTGTGTGTGTGTGTGTGTGTGTGTGTGTGTGTGTATGTGTGTGTGTGTGTGTGTGTGTGTGTGTGCGCGTGCGTGCGTGTGTGCGCGTGGGTGTAGGTGTGTGTGTGTGTGACAGAGACAGAAAAAGAGACAGACAAGCAGTTAGATAGATATACAGACAAAGAAAGACACTGAAAGAGATTTGACAAGGAATGTTTCACACAAAAAAAGAGAAAAACAGAGACAGAGACAAAGACAAGAGACAGACAGGGTCGAGAGCTAAGTATCGATCTCGCTCCAATCGATCAGAGCTTGACTAAACACGGAGACAAGAGGATGTGTAAACGACAATCATCGGCAGAGACAACGTGGTAATGATAAATTTAACACCACCCTCACAGCGGAGGGGGGGGGGGGGGGGGGGGGGAGTAAAGGGGGGCGCGGAGGAAGAGAAAACTCTCTTCCCTAGGTATCGATCTTTGCTCCCAGTTGGTTTTATCGATGTGAGCTTGGACGACATTGTGGCCCTTTCACTTACTTCTAATGAGTCATGGAGGTTGGTTAATAGATAATCATTAGAAGGGACATACACAATATTGAAGGTGATGGAAGAATTTTCTTTCAATTATTTTCTTTCCCTGGGTTACCTCTTTTTTTTTCAAATCCATTTTTAATCAACTTCCACGTGTGTCTGTTGACTGGGTTTCAGATGATGACCACCTCATACAACCCATTCTTCTCGCGGTTTTTTGTTGTTGTTGTTTTTTTTTTTTTTTTGATACTCTATTGTTAGTGTTCTTTTTCGTACTTTTTTGCTTTTCTTCTCTTTATTTTACTTTTTTTTGTTTTTTGTTTTTGTCGTTGTCTTTTTTGTTGTAAATGAAAAATGTGGGGTCGGGGGGGGGGGTCTTGGGAAGGGGGGGGGGATTTACTCTTGCACCAGACAAAACAGGCTGGGGAAAAGAAGAACATGTCAAAAAAAAAGAAAAAAAAAGAACACTCAGGTTCTGATGCTTCTCAAATCACACACACTACTGTCCGCCACTGACCGACCTCAACGTGAACCTATCGATCAGTTCCACCCGTGCCACACGAGACTGGCGCTGATAGCACGTGATGTGCTAGACTGAAAGGGGGGACTTAACAGTGCCTCTGATGCTTCTCAGGAACTCTGCCCCAGGCCTGAATCCCTCCATGCTTCCCACCATCTCACGACACCAGCAAGTCCCTTCGATGTGTCCCATTTAGCGGCGCGGTGTTAATTACGAAGAATGTCTGTTCGTGAGGCCGATAGGAGACACTGTCCATTTAGCGGGCAGGCAAGGCGAGCTGAGAGCTCTCTGATCAAGGCTGAGTGGTAGGAGACAGCGTGACAGTGTTGGGAATCCGCCACTCTGGTGTCATTATTCCAAAGTGTGTCTGATGAGAGAGAGAGAGAGAGAGAGAGAGAGAGAGAGAGAGAGAGAGAGAGTTTGTTCTTTCGCACACACAGGCACACACACAGACACA
>NC_134876.1:11495098-11505098 GCF_041734735.1 Babylonia areolata | reverse complement strand
GTGTAGACCCTGTTTCAGGGCGGGGACTGGATGAAAAAAAAAAGCGCGCCAGTGCTTATCTATTATCCTCGATAATAAAGAATTTGTCTTGACTTGTCTTCTCTCTCTCTCTCTCTCTCTCTCTCTCTCTCTCTCTCTCTCTCTCTCTCTCTCTCTCTCTCTCTCTCTCTCTCTCTCTCTCTCCCCCCTCTCTCTCTCTTTGTCGGTCTGTCAATGAAGTCAAACTTTGTTGTCTTGGCGAGTGTTTATGTGAGTAGGATGGTGATTTTTTTTTAATGGAATTTCATCGACTATAAAGAAGTTATTGTTCGGGTGTGTGTTTGTGTGTGAGAGAATGGGGATGAGGGTGGGAAGAGGGACAGAAAGAATCACAGTTTATCGTGAATTTTTTTTTTTTTTTTTAACGAAATCATATATGTGAAAATACTTATGTGCGCCTTCACAGTTTTACTTGGCTGATATGCTTTTATTTTTCTGATATGATTTTTATGTAAATTATGTTGTAATTAGTATCCGGACGTCACTCCCTCCTATCCCTCTCCGAGTTATATTTGCCTTATTTCTTTGCAGAGTGTTGCATTCATTACATGCGTTTCAATCCTGTGTATTGTGCTGTGGTGGCATGGGTGAGGAACGAAAAAACACCACAACCATTTCCTGCGTTGTTGCTGTTTCAACAGTTTGTGTGATTAACTCTTTTCATGCCATGTGTGCTTTTGTGCTATTTGTTTTGTTTATTGATAAATTGAGACTGTTCTGAAAATTTGGAATCTGTGATAGACTGATGTGTTTGTTTCTCTCTCTCTCTCTCTCTCTCTCTTTCTGTGTGTGTGTGTGTGTGTGTGTGTGTGTGTGTGTGTGTGTGTGTGTGTGTGTGTGTGTGTGTGTGTGTGTCTCATGCCAGTTACTGGGCTTCCAGCGGCTGTGGAGAAAACCTTGAATGCCCTGCTGACTGTCAATGCATTGACAAGAAGGTACGTGGGGGTTGACAGTGGTCGTCTTGCGACTGAGGCCAGTGGACACTGAAATGTCAACTGCAATGGCATACCCCGTTTTGAACCGCAGCACACATGTACAATACTTTAGAAGGAAACCGCCCAGTCGGATCAGACGGGACCAGGAAAGAGCCAGGCAGCAGGAAGAAAGGCACGTGTTACAGCTGGTGCTGCGTGGACAGTACTAGTCCTTTTCTGACAATCGCTCCAAACAAGTTGACACGACGGACAGAGACACACAACACATTCCAACGCTGTGCACGGACCAGATCCAGTTTTGTCTGGGATGATGTGTTTGCTGATGTGCTTCGCTTTACCAACAGACTCGCCTATCAGTGATAATCTCGTTATTGACAAAAATAATTATGTCATATGATTGTACATTGAAAAAAGACCAAAACATTGCCATGGTCTCTATATCTGTGACATCGCGTCACGCTAACTGATGTATATCGTGCCGCATTGCTGTATGGGCTGAACAGCTTAATGGCATTAAATTTCGTTTATTCGTTCTCTCTCTCTCTCTCTCTCTCTCTCTCTCTCTCTCTCTCTCTCTCTCTCTCTCTCTCTCTCATGCCAGTTACTGGGCTTCCAGCGGCTGTGGAGAAAACCCTGTCCGCCCTGCTGACCGACAATGCATTGACGAGAAGGTACGTGGGGGGTGACGGCGACAGCACAGTGGTCGTCTTGCGACTGAGGCCAGTGGACACTGAAATGTCAACTGCAATGGCATACCCCGTTTTGAACCGCAGCACGCATGTACAATACTTTAGAAGGAAACCGTACAGTCGGATCAGACGGGACCAGGAAAGAGCCAGGCAGCAGGAAGAAAGGCAGGCACGTGTTACAGCTGGTGCTGCATGTGTTTTGAAGGGACAGTACTAGTCCTTTTCTGACAATCGCTCCAAACAAGTTGACACGACAGAGACACACAACACATTCCGACACTGTGCACGGACTGTGTTCCTAGAGAGGAGCGGCCTGCTCAGCATCGAAAGCCTGCCAATCCAGCGCCAGCTACGCTGGATGGGACACGTTGTCCGCATGAAAGCATGAAGATGCTCTTGTATGGCCAGCTGAAGGAAGGCCACCGCGAAGTTGGAAGACCCTGCGAGCGCTTTAAGGACAGCTTGAAGACAAACCTCAAAGCCTGTGACATAGACATCGCTTCCTGGGAAACTGATGCCCTTGACCGCTCTCGCTGGAGGATGCTGTGCTCTAGTGGCATAAAGACGTTTGAAAACAAGAGAACGCTGGCCATTAAGGACAAGCGTGAGCGAAGGAAGCAGGGCTCAACTTCTGGAGACGTTTTCCCTTGTAACACCTGTGGGAAGTGCTGCGCATCGAGAATCGGCCTCTTCTCCCATATGAGGACACACACCGACAGATAAGCCTGCCTGCCTACTCATCCGTCGGACCGACGGGAGACTCCATCACTGGTCCTTTTCTGACAATCGCTCCAAACAAGTTGACACGACGGACAGACACACACAACATATTCCGACGCTGTACACGGACCAGATCCAGTTTTGTCCTGGATGATGTGTTCGCTGCTACGCTCCGCTTTGCCAACAGAATCGCCTATGAGTGACAATCTCGATATTGACAAGAACAATTGTGTCATATGATTGTACATTGAAAAAAACAAAAAACATTGCCATGGTCTCTATATCTCTGACATCGCGTTGCGCTAACTGATGTATATCGTGTCGCATTGCTGTATGGGCTGAACAGCTTAATGGCATTAAAATTCGTTTATTCGTTCGCTCTCTCTCTCTCTCTCTCTCTCTCTCTCTCTCTCTCTCTCTCTCTCTCTCTCTCTCTCATGCCAGTTACTGGGCTTCCAGCGGCTGTGGAGAAAACCCTGTCCGCCCTGCTGACCGACAATGCATTGACGAGAAGGTACGTGGTGGGTGACGGCGACAGCACAGTGGTCGTCTTGCGACTGAGGCCAGTGGACACTGAAATGTCAACTGCAATGGCATACCCCGTTTTGAACCGCAGCACACATGTACAATACTTTACAAGGAAACCGCACAGTCGGATCAGACGGGACCAGGAAAGAGCCAGGCAGCAGGAAGAAAGGCAGGCACGTGTTACAGCTGGTGCTGCGTGTGTTTTGAAGGGACAGTACTAGTCCTTTTCTGACAATCGCTCCAAACAAGTTGACACGACAGACAGAGACACACAACACATTCCGACACTGTGCACGGACTGTGTTCCTAGAGAGGAGCGGCCTGCTCAGCATCGAAAGCCTGCCAATCCAGCGCCAGCTACGCTGGATGGGACACGTTGTCCGCATGAAAGCATGAAGATGCTCTTGTATGGCCAGCTGAAGGAAGGCCACCGCGAAGTTGGAAGACCCTGCGAGCGCTTTAAGGACAGCTTGAAGACAAACCTCAAAGCCTGTGACATAGACATCGCTTCCTGGGAAACTGATGCCCTTGACCGCTCTCGCTGGAGGATGCTGTGCTCTAGTGGCATAAAGACGTTTGAAAACAAGAGAACGCTGGCCATTAAGGACAAGCGTGAGCGAAGGAAGCAGGGCTCAACTTCTGGAGACGTTTTCCCTTGTAACACCTGTGGGAAGTGCTGCGCATCGAGAATCGGCCTCTTCTCCCATATGAGGACACACACCGACAGATAAGCCTGCCTGCCTACTCATCCGTCGGACCGACGGGAGACTCCATCACTGGTCCTTTTCTGACAATCGCTCCAAACAAGTTGACACGACGGACAGACACACACAACATATTCCGACGCTGTACACGGACCAGATCCAGTTTTGTCCTGGATGATGTGTTCGCTGCTACGCTCCGCTTTGCCAACAGAATCGCCTATGAGTGACAATCTCGATATTGACAAGAACAATTGTGTCATATGATTGTACATTGAAAAAAACAAAAAACATTGCCATGGTCTCTATATCTGTGACATCGCGTTGCGCTAACTGATGTATATCGTGTCGCATTGCTGTATGGGCTGAACAGCTTAATGGCATTAAAATTCGTTTATTCGTTCGCTCTCTCTCTCTCTCTCTCTCTCTCTCTCTCTCTCTCTCTCTCATGCCAGTTACTGGGCTTCCAGCGGCTGTGGAGAAAACCCTGTCCGCCCTGCTGACCGACAATGCATTGACGAGAAGGTACGTGGGGGGTGACGGCGACAGCACAGTGGTCGTCTTGCGACTGAGGCCAGTGGACACTGAAATGTCAACTGCAATGGCATACCCCGTTTTGAACCGCAGCACACATGTACAATACTTTACAAGGAAACCGCACAGTCAGATCAGACGGGACCAGGAAAGAGCCAGGCAGCAGGAAGAAAGGCAGGCACGTGTTACAGCTGGTGCTGCGTGTGTTTTGAAGGGACAGTACTAGTCCTTTTCTGACAATCGCTCCAAACAAGTTGACACGACAGACAGAGACACACAACACATTCCGACACTGTGCACGGACTGTGTTCCTAGAGAGGAGCGGCCTGCTCAGCATCAAAAGCCTGCCGATCCAGTGCCAGCTACGCTGGACGGGACACGTTGTCCGCATGACAGACAGCAGGATCCCGAAGATGCTCTTGTATGGCCAGCTGAAGGAAGGCCACCGCGAAGTTGGAAGACCCTGCAAGCGCTTCAAGGACACCTTGAAGACAAACCTCAAAGCCTGTGACATAGACATTGCTTCCTGGGAAACTGATGCCCTTGACCGCTCTCGCTGGAGGATGCTGTGCTCTAGTGGCATAAAGACGTTTGAAAACAAGAGAACGCTGGCCATTAAGGAGAAGCGTGAGCGAAGGAAGCAGGGCTCAACTTCTGGAGACGTTTTCCCTTGCAACACCTGTGGGAAGTGCTGCGCATCCAGAATCGGCCTCTTCTCCCATATGAGGACACACATCGACAGATAAGTCTGCCTGCCTGCTCATCTGTCGGACCGCCGGGAGACTCCATCACTGGTCCTTTTCTGACAATCGCTCCAAACAAGTTGACACGACGGACAGAGACACACAACACATTCCGACGCTGTGCACGGACCAGATCCAGTTTTATCTGGGGTGATGTGTTTGCTGCTGTGCTCCGCTTTGCCAACAGAATCGCCTATGAGTGACAATCTCGTTATTGACAAGAATGATTGTGTCATATGATTGTACATTGAAAATAACAAAACATTGCCATGGTCTCTATATCTGTGACATGGCGTCGCGCTAACTGATCTATATCATGACGCATTGTTGTATGGGCTGAACAGCTTACTGGCATTAAAATTCGTTTGTTCGTTCGTTCTCTTTCTCTCTCTCTCTCTCTCTTTCTGTGTGTGTGTGTGTGTGTGTGTGTGTGTGTGTGTGTGTGTGTGTGTGTGTGTGTGTGTGCGTGCAAACATATATATATATATATATATATATATATGTGTGTGTCTATGTGTGTGTGTGTGTGTGTGTGTGTGTGTGTGTGTGTGTGTGTGTGTGTGTGTGTTGTTGTTGTTGTTGTTGTCGTTTTCGGAAGGGGGGTTTGAGACGTAAATGTATCTTATGACTTTAAGGTTTAATTGCCAACTAAAATTCCTACTGATTACGGTTATGATTCATAGACTGTGTTAATAGGGTCAGATCTGGTTCAGTTCCTGTTTATAACTGATAGGTTGCTGCTGGACAATGCTGTGGGTGACATTATTGTGAGTGACCGACCGATTTCTAAATGGCGACAGTCACTACACCCCTCCTCTGCGAGTCTATCATCACTGAACCTCTGACAGGACATTATCACAGGCATGAAGGTGAAGGGAGAATCCAAACAGTCGACTACGATAGTAGACCATAAAGCACCATGTACAATTTCAGACAACGTTTCTTAAAATAAATTCAGTTTCAACAGATCAACCATAAAACAATAGAAAAGAATGGAACATATCTTTAACCCTTTCACCGCCAGTCAATTTAGAGTTCAAAATTTCCTTGTGATATTAACACAGAAAAGACAGTGGCTAAGAATAGCTGGGGATTCCTCCTGCGATGTATAGAAAATACGGCCTACCCTACCACCGAACATTAAGAGCAGTAGGTTCATGAATAACAGACCAATGAATGGTCACCTTTCAGTGACATGGGTCCTCTACCACGCATGTGCATAAATGCGAGTTTGGCGGTGAAAGGGTTAAACACCGGTCCTTGCTAGGATTAATCTTGATTCCAGTACACATGAGCTGAAATGAAAAGGAAACACAATATTTCAAGAAAAGAAGAAGAAAAGAAAACAAGAAGAAAACACTGATCCACAAAAAGACATAGATAAACAGACAAACTGGCAGAGGGACTGATAGTAAGATAAACAGACAGAACATAGGTTCCATATTATCATGAAACGTTGTTCATTTATGCTGACTTTTGCAAAAAATTGAAGACCCCGTATCTTCACCATAAGTGAACATCACCTCCAGTTCTTGCAGAAATACATGACTTTTTTTTTTTTTAATCAAATACAAAACCCTACGATTATGGGTGACTAATGTCCATAGATCACACAAAGTTGCGATTGATAATCTGTATTGCAGCCATCTGGTGGCAAAACCATCCTGGTTAAATAGATGATCTCGTGGCCTGGGTGTTATCCTTTTTTTTTCAAGAAACAGGTCACATTTATTTCCTGTGCCACCCAACTTGCTGAAGCTACCAACAATCATAATATGATAGAGAAAGGTACATTTCAACCTGTCAACAAAATGTAGGTATTCAGAATGATGGGCATTGAAGCGATTTTTGTTTTGGAAAGAGCAACTGTAACCTCTTGACGTGGAAGAGAATGGAGGGTAGAGGGGAGGGGAGGGGGTGGCCGTTGTCAGGTTCCCTCATCCATCTTCCGCTCTCCGCTAGGAAAAGAAAGAAAGTTAATATCTCTTTCTCTTCTCTTCTCTTTATTTCATCCTTGGCAGAGCAGCAATGAAGCTTAGAGTTATCCATCGCGGTCAGATGACCCGAAAAGACGCAAATGATTGGCTGACTCGTAAAGATGGAAAAAGGCGCGAACGATTCCAACGAACTCGAAGAATAAGAAGAAATGTCTGTGTTTCTTGGTGCGTCTGGCATCAATGATTGATGGCGGACAGTATTCAGCAGACAGAACAGCAGAACAGGCAGGAACCGGAAGAAGTAATTACCAGCGACAGAAGTTCCATAAGACACAGTACTATTTATGACGGTAGACACGCCCCTGTAGTCACGAGGGAGACCAAATTTGTTGAACTATGATTTGTGATAGTTTGTTAATGGCTGGAAGTCAGAGGGTAAGAGAGATGGGTAATGGAGCGAATTCTACGGTCAGAAATACGGTACGCGATCTATATCTTTCCAAGACTAAAGGATACATATCATGGTAAATCCAAGATGGCCAAGCCACATGATCTATGTTTCTGTCGTGTAAAGCGAAATGCGGAACAAACGAGCATGGTAAAATCATTCCTTAAAACAAAATCAGAATACTGCGTCCTACAGTTTGAGGCGTTTTCTGTTTTGTCCCGCTGTATGGGAGACGTCTCCGACCATGGGCTGATACATACGCCTACATACACAACAGACACAGACACACATACATGGACACAGACATGGACGCAAACACACACACACACACACACACACACACACACACACACACACACACACACACACACGACACACACACACAGAACACAGATACACACACACACACACACACACACACACACACACACACACACACACACACAGACACACACAGACACACAGACACACACACACACACACACACACACACACACACACACACACACACACACACACACACACACACTCGCGTTAGATATTCCTTGAGTCAGAAATAAACAAATGAAACGAAGAGTACAAAAATTTCCAGTCTGTTTAAGGGATACTGACAGTTCAATACGAAGGGAGAATGGAAAAAAACAATATGGAAAATTCTCAAGAGGATTGATCACAATAATCTTTTCCTTCCTATCTTCTTATGGAAATAAATGGTTTCCTGGCTTGTCTGTCTGTTCTGTTGTATGAAATATTCATTCCCACCCTCCTTCAGACGTGACAATTTCAGGTTCTTTAACTCTTCAGGACACACAGCCTTCAGAGTTCAGGAAACGAAGTCGCCACAATCCATCAAAAGTCTGATTGAGCCTGTCTCTGGAACAGTCAAAGGCACGCAAAAAATGGTTCATTGCGGCTTATGCGGATTGTTTTTAGATTAAAAAAAAAACGCAGAAGAACTAGCTTTCCCTGGTTGTCTGGTATGTTTTTTTTTGTTTTTTGTTTTTGTTTTGTTTTTTGTCTCTCTGTCTCTGTTTCTGTGTTTCGATCTGTACTTTCTTTCTGCCTAACTTCGTATTGATTTATGAATGAATACAAAGTAGAATGATTCTAGTGTCCTAACGTTTGAGTGAATGTCATTAAAAGATACCTGTATAGCAGAGAAAGAGATAGAGACAAAGAGACAGAGACAGACAAAGACACAGAGAAACAGAAAGAGGCAGATATAGAGTGTTGTTTTTGTTTTATTCTGAAAACTCTGTATAAAAAAGAAAAGAGAAGAAAAAAGAACACTAGTCACAAAGACGACTAAAAAGACAGATACAAGCTTGTTTAGGCCAAAAGGAACACAAATATGAAAGAAAAAAGAAAGAAAAGAAGACAGAAAGAAAGAAAGATGGAAAGAAATAACATTCATTGGACTCTACAAACGAAAAGAAATCACCTCCCAAAATATTTTTGTTTCCTGTAAAATAGAAATAATAAGAATAGTTGTGTGATGCATACATAACAACCGAAACATGCAATCACGTTCAGACGGCAGTGTCGACAAAGATCATATTGAGACACAAAGACACACACACACACAGACACAAGTCACCATGCATCCTTAAACAAGAGAGGCAAGGCCTTCAAGACTCACTTGTGATACACTTTTAAAAAAATCCAAGCTTTTTATATATTGAGTATAATTTCAAAATGTAATGTTTAAGATGAGAAAGATCAGCTTAAAGTAAATTAAGTCCCCTAGCATTAATTACAGAGTAATTTCCCTTTTTTTACTATCTGCACCAAAAACGTTTGCAAAATAAATAAAACTTCCATGCTGAGCAAAACAAGTTCCTGTTTGAACAGAAAATGATAATAATGACTGCTCTTGTTGTTGGGTCAGAATATCAGATCAAAGTGCCAAGTTTAGAGAATACAAAAAATATAAATATAACAGTAAATGCAGTTTGCATATAATTAGGCTTCATTCTTTATTTTTTTTGTGCCCATCCCAGAGGTGCAATATTGTTTTAAACAAGATGACTGGAAAGAACTGAATTTTTCATATTTTTATGCCTAATTTGGTGTCAACTGACAAAGTATTTGCAGAGAAAATGTCAATGTTAAAGTTTACCACACACACACACACACACACACACACACACACACACACACACACACACACACACACACACACACACACACAGACAACCGAACACCGGGTTAAAACAGACTCACTTTGTTTACACAAGTGAGTCACACACAAAAAAGGGGGGGGGGACCAAACTTGATAGCCTCTTTTGCAGAATCCACAATAAAAACTTGGACGCAGAAAACACAACGTGTTCATATTGGTAACAACAGCAGTCTCACCTTACAGTCTCTGAGCACGACTCTGAGCGGAAACAAAGGAAACACCCTGTGCTGGGTGTTGCTGCATTATACAACAGCAGATCCAGCAGACAGGGGTGCAAATCGATGTGGTAAGGGACACAGGGAATCGGGTCTGTCGGTTGATTAACTCTCTCCATACGAACGGCGAAAGAGACGACGTTTAACAGCGTTTCACCCCAATTACCACCATCAAAATATTGCAAGCGGAAGGCTCTTATACTGAAGAGGTGAACGTTGACAAAGAATGCCACAATTCTGACGACGGAAGCTAAAAGTTGGGTCATTGACACACCCACTAGACATCCGAGGGGTCTGTGTAGAGGAGAAGAGAGGACTGGCCGTACTGA
>NC_134876.1:11465098-11485098 GCF_041734735.1 Babylonia areolata | reverse complement strand
TATCTGTATTAGAAGTCCTTATACCGAAAAATTCACCTTATTTATTGAATGACCCTCGTACAATGATCCTGCTCATCCTCCATCGTAAGATCAATGACTGACTATCGAATATGTCGTTCAACGGACTATTCGGAGGTATTTATATAGTTTCTTATTTCCTCGTATAATCCATGTCGTTGGTGCAAGCTGTTTCTCTTTCTTCTTTTTTTTTCTAACAGTCGTCGTTCGTGTAAACAGATCGTACGTTTTTTTTTCCTCCATATACATGCACTTTATTGGGTGTGCCCCCACAACAATCTGTCTCGTTCTGCGGGCTTGCCATGGCTTGGTGCCCCGAATAAAGAACCGACAATGTCCAACAGCAAGGACTATGAAACTGATTCACCATTTCATTATAATGGAAGGAAAACTTTTTATCACGAGACACAGAGTTTGAGGGGTTTTACTTTAGTGATGAAAGATGATTCTACTTTGTTATTGAGAAGTCAAGGAAGAGTTCAGTCCAAGCATTTTTTCTCACAATAACTAGAGTTGACTTGGCCTATGAGACTAACATTATCACCAGGAAAGCTGACGGAGACAATGATATTTGACTTGTCTCAGACTTTCCATTAGAGACTTTAATAAGCTTTGGGTATGAGCCATTTTCAATTTCAGTTTCAAGAAGGCTTCAAAGCATGAGGATAGTTTCTCAGGTACACAGCGCCACATCTATTAAAACAGAGGATATAGAAGAGGGTGCACTTTGCTGACCAAAGTATAATTCTAGCGTATTGGTCAGGCCACGTAGCGTTGAAACATCCCAGTATGGCATTCATGCTTTAACTGGGTTCAAACTCATAAGCTGCTTGTTGCTAAATTGTGATATTGCCCATTGCGACATGCTGGAATGGATGAAACAGAGGCGATGAACTACAATATCATCTAAACAGCCTGTTGCATTTCATGTTCTATTAATCCTTTCACCGCCAGTTAATTCAGAGTACAAAATTCCCTTGTGGTATAAACACAGAAAAGACAGTGGCTAAGAACAGCTGGGGATTCCCCCTGCGATGTATAGAAAATATGGCCTATCCTACCACCGAACATTAAGAGCAGTAGGTTCATGGATAACAGACCAATGAATGATCACCTTTCAGTGACATGGGTCCTCTACCACGCCTGTGCATAAATGCGAGCTTGGCGATGAAAGGGTTAACACACGTCCATTCATCAATAGAGCCTGCGCACGGTCATTGCTCTTGTCTTGTTCTCTGTTCTGCATCTTCCTGAGGTGATCTACATTTGCTGTGACAGATGCTATCATGATATCACCGTTCTAGTTTTGAAATTTATCGTCTACTGAAGTTAACGATGTTTCACTGGGACAGATCTTTGCGAGGATATACATCCACACATCACATGGTACAAACATTGTATTAAATGTACCCTTCCCCTCCTTTCTCTCTCTCTCTCTCTCTCTCTCTCTCTCTTTCTCTCTCTCCTTCTCATCTCCTCCTTCTCTTTCTTTCTCAGTCTATGTCTATTCGTCTACCTGTTTGCTGTCTCCACTCCATTCTCTCTCGTTCCCTCCACCACCTGTCTCTTGCCTTCTCTCTTTTCTCCTTTTCTTTTTTCTCTCTCTGTCTTTGTCTCTCTGTGTTTTTCTATCACACACACACACACACACACACACACACACACACACACACACACACACACACACACACACACACACACACACACACACACATTAAACGAGGTAAACATTTTCTGAAAGAGACAAACACTAATTCAGGGGGGAAAAGCATGCCATGACGAAACTCGACACATTTGTCAATACATTCGTTTCCTTGTCTTGTTTGTAGTGGGGTCATTCTTTTAGGGATTAGCACATCCTTGGTTTCTTTAACTGGCCTGTCAATTGTCGTGATAGCATATGTGTGCTGCGCACACACGCACTGTCTTTCAAGCACAAATTAATGAATGAGCGAGAGAGAGGGAAAGATAATGAACAGAGGGAATGAGGAGGGGAAGGCAGGAGAGAGAGGAGGGAACAACAACAACAACAACAACAACTTTTACAATAAAAAAACCAACAAACGAGCAATTGCAACCTTGACAACAAAAAAGGCAACAGTATCAGCAAACGTGTGAAATGTGGACATGATCAAGAGAAACAGGAGAGACAGACAGACAGACAGACAGAGAGACAGAGAGAGAGAGAGAATCGAAGAAGAAAACGGTGGAGACATGTACAAATAAGTAGAATAAAAAGGATGAGTTCAAGTGGGAATGGAAAAGGGGGAAGGCAGAAAAAGACATCATTATAAGCAGTCTTTTTCTTGTTTTTAACCGAGGGTGCATCTTTCGTTTTCATGTTTTTCCCTTCTTGTAAAGTGATGCAAATGTTGTAGGAGTTCTTTACTGGGTTTTAATTTTCTTCCTTTTTTTTTTTAAATTTTTTTCTTCTCCAGCTTTCCAGCCTCTTCCTATTCGTCTTCTCATAGTATCCATACTCAACTTGTGTGCCGTTTCAGTTGCATTACACCCCACACCATGTGTTAAGAATCTCCCATACACAACCGTACACACAGGGTCGCTATGCCACATACATGCACTTCACAAGGAAAATTGACGAGCGCAATAGCCGAGTGGTTAAAGCGTTGGACTGTCAATCTGAGGGTCCGGGGTTCGAATCACGGTGAGGGCGCCTGGTGGGTAAAGGGTGGAGATTTTTACGATCTCCCAGGTCAACATATGTGCCAGTGCCTGAACCCCCTTCGTGTGTATACGCAAGTAGAAGATCAAATACGCACGTTAAAGATCCTGTAATCCATGTCAGCGTTCGGTGGGTTATGGAAACAAGAACATACCCAACATGCACACCCCCCGAAAGCGGAGTATGGCTGCCTACATGGGTTAAAAACGGTCATACACGTAAAAGCCTACTCGCGTATATACGAGTGAACGTGGGATTTGCAGCCCACGAATGCAAAAGAAAAAAAACCCCAGCCAACCCCCCCCCCCCCGCCCCCCGCACAAAAAAAAAAAAAAACCCCAAGGAAAATTAAATCTTCTTGTGGCCGCAAGCCAGAGGAGATCATCTCACTTCGGGTGGTACCCATTCAAGCCTGTTGTGACCGTACGCAGGACACCATCTACCAAGCTGTCTACTGATGACGATATACGCTTATTCATGGAACCGATTTCAGTCATTTCTTCCCTGGAGTGAAGACCGGTGGTCACCGAAGACTTTGACTCAAACTCATCACGATAAGTGTCAAGGTAACTAGAAACTGATATCACCATGATCCGAGACAAATTTCGGTATATTATAGTTTTGATTCTAGTTTCGAAGAAGAGCCAGAGTATGCTGATAAATCCTTACAAGTAAGTCCAGATGTGCTATAAAAAGGCAGATGCCTGACCTACTCGTCAATGTGCTGGTATGTTAGATAATAGGTGAGCACGAGGATGGCGACGATGATGCTATGGAGGTCCCTTCAGGTCTGGAACACCGTGACAAAGTTGTAGATAGGTAGGTATATAGGTAGGTAGGCAAGCACGTAGGTAGGTAGGTAGGCAAGCAGGTAGGTAGGTAGGTAGGTAGGCAGGTAGGTAGGTAGGTAGGTAGGTGGGTAGGTAGGTAGGTAGGTAGGTGGGTAGGTAGGTGGGTAGGTAGGTAGGTGGGTAGGTAGGTGGGTAGGTAGGTAGGTGGGTAGGTAGGTGGGTAGGTAGGTAGGTGGGTAGGTAGGTGGGTGGGTAGGTAGGTAGGTAGGTGGGTAGGTAGGTGGGTAGGTAGGTAGGTAGGTAGGTAGGTGGGTAGGTAGGTGGGTAGGTAGGTAGGTAGGTAGGTAGGTGGGTAGGTAGGTAGGTAGGTAGGTAGGTAGGTGGGTAGGTAGGTGGGTAGGTAGGTAGGTAGGTAGGTAGGTGGGTAGGTAGGTGGGTAGGTAGGTAGGTAGGTAGGTAGGTAGGTAGGTGGGTAGGTAGGTAGGTGGGTAGGTAGGTAGGTGGGTAGGTAGGTGGGTAGGTAGGTAGGTAGGTAGGTGGGTAGGTAGGTAGGTGGGTAGGTAGGTGGGTAGGTAGGTGGGTAGGTAGGTAGGTGGGTAGGTAGGTAGGTGGGTAGGTGGGTAGGTGGGTAGGTAGGTAGGTAGGTAGGTAGGTGGGTAGGTAGGTAGGTGGGTAGGTGGGTAGGTAGGTGGGTAGGTAGGTAGGTGGGTAGGTAGGTAGGTAGGTAGGTAGGTGGGTAGGTAGGTAGGTGGGTAGGTGGGTAGGTAGGTGGGTAGGTGGGTAGGTAGGTGGGAAGGCAGGTAGGTAGGTAGGTAGGTAGGTGGGTAGGTAGGTAGGTGGGTAGGTAGGTGGGTAGGTAGGTAGGTGGGTAGGTGGGTAGGTAGGTGGGTAGGTAGGTGGGTAGGTAGGTAGGTGGGTAGGTAGGTAGGTGGGTAGGTAGGTAGGTAGGTGGGTAGGTAGGTAGGTGGGTAGGTGGGTAGGTAGGTGGGTAGGCAGGTAGGTGGGTAGGTAGGTAGGTAGGTAGGTAGGTGGGTAGGTAGGTAGGTGGGTAGGTGGGTAGGTAGGTGGGTAGGTGGGTAGGTAGGTGGGTAGGCAGGTAGGTAGGTAGGTAGGTGGGTAGGTAGGTAGGTGGGTAGGTAGGTAGGTGGGTAGGTAGGTGGGTAGGTAGGTAGGTGGGTAGGTGGGTAGGTAGGTAGGTAGGTAGGTGGGTAGGTAGGTAGGTGGGTAGGTAGGTAGGTGGGTAGGTAGGTGGGTAGGCAAGCAGGTAGGTAAGTAGGTAGGTAGGCAAGCAGGCAGGTAGGTGTATAGGTAGGTAGGCAAGCAGGTAGGTAGGTAGGTAGGCCAGTAGATAAGCAGGTAGGTAGGTAGGTGGGTAGGTACTCTTCGCTTTTTTTTTCAAAATATATGCTGAAGTTAACTTGGCCTGAGAGATATAGACACTTGCAGTGTTGGCCAGGAGGAATGAGTAAGGCACTCAAAGTGCATGACTTCCCATTGCTACGTTTCGAAGCCAAGCACAGACTGAAAAGTCTCACAACGACCCATTTGCCTCTGTCATGACTTGTCCAGTATTCTCCATGCTGTCTGTCCACAATGCAGGTGTAAAATTTTCTTATTCTTCTCCCTGTTGACATAAACCCTAATCAATGACTACATTAATATCTCTCTCTGTGTAGATATATATATATATATATATATATCTCCCCTAATAAATGACTATATTAGTTTCTCTCTCTCTGTGTGCATATATATATATATATATATATATATATATATATATATATATATATATATCCTAATCAACGACTCTATTAGTCTATCTCTCTCTCTCTCTCACTCTCTCTCTCTCTCTCTCTATATATATATATATATATATATATATAATGTATATGTATATAAAGAGAGAGACAGAGAGAGAAAGATAGATATAGATATAGATATATATAGCCTAATCAATGAATATATTATATAGCCTAATCAGTGACTGAATTAGTTTCTCTCTCTCTATATATATATATATCTATATCTATCTATCTCTCTCTCTCTCTCCCCCCCCCCTCTCTCTCTCTCTCTCTCTCTCTCTCTCTATATATATATATATATATATATATATAGAGAGAGAGAGAGAGAGAGAGAGAGAGAGAAACTAATATAAGCCTAATCAATGACTACATTAGTTTCTGTCTCTCGCTCCGTATATATATATATATATATATAAATATATATACATATACATATATATATATATATTTCTTTCTTTCTTTCTCTGTGTGTCTGTTACCCTACCTATATCTTTCTCCTTGTTTCTTTGTCCGTCTGTCTCCATGTGGGTTTTTTTGTTTGTTTTTTTTGTTTGTTTGTTTGCTTTTTGTTTTTTTATCACTTCCTCTCAATGCCACACTCACAGTCTTGGAAAGGTCGTCTGCTGTTAGCATGATTTTGTATTTTATTTTCATTTTGTTTGTTGTTTTCAGTTGTTGTTTTTTTGTAAAGTCGTGATTACCTTGTTACCAGGCTGGGCTTCCGGCTCAGTCCTCCATCCACAGGACAACAACATGGGAAACGTCGACTGACAGATCGAATCCCTGCTAATGGGCACGTCACACGTTCCGTCGTCAGACCGTTCTTAGCTGCTTCCTCTTCTGCTTCTTTTCATCCACCTTGTTGTTGTTGTTGTTGTTGTTGTTGTTGTTGTAGGTGTTGCTCTTGTACTTGTTCTCCTTCCCTCTGTCTCTCCCTCTCTCTATCTATCTCTGTGTCTCCTACTCCTTCTCTGTCTCAGTCTCTCGGTCTCGGTCTCTCTGTCTCTTGTCTGTTTCTCTCTCTCTCTCTCTCTCTCTCTCTCTTTCCGTTCTTCTCTTTCTCTCTCTCGCTCTCAGTCTCCTGTCTGTCTGTTTCTCTCTCTCTCTCTCTCTCTCTCTCTCTCTCTCTCTCTCTCTCTCTCGTGTGCGCGCTCATGCGCACTGCTGTCTCAAGAATAAGGAGAGGCTGTGTCAGCACTAATTTGCCTTTTCGTGGCTGAAGATAATCGAATTTGACTGGAAGATATCCGTCCCCTGTTGATAATCATTGTCAAAGAAAAGCATCAAAGGGTATGATTCGGCATTTCTTCTTATCACCTCGATTACTTTGTTTCCTTCCCGTCTTGTGTAAAAATGCAGAGCCCGAAATCTGCACGTTTTATGTTTATTTTGTGGTGATGGATGAAGTTTTGGACGATTCTGTTTTGAAGACCCAGTTGAATCAGACGCGGCACAACAGGGATGTATTCCACGCTTTCTTATATCATGCGTCGAATATTGATGGGAGAGGGGGAGGGATGTTTTGACCCATCTATCTGCGATTGTTTTAGCAATACAATGTTTTCCGAAATCCTTTCAAAATGTCATCTGACACGGTGAGTGGTTGAAAAAGAAAGACTTTTTTTAAAGCTCCTTGGGACTGGATTCATTGATTTGTAAGCAAGTAGAGTCATGTATTGACAATGAACCATCTCAGAAACTCAGCTAAGTACTGTTGAAGCATTTTTTAATTTCCTTTTTTAAAGTTGGCAAACCATTTAGACAAGTTTCACTTCTCTCCACATATCATTGTAGACGTAGTTGAGAGGGAAAGAAGCATGTTGTTAACTACTGGTTGAGAAGACTTTCTTCTACATTCCTCCACCGAAGATTACTATTTAAAAAAAATAAATAAATAAATAAAAACACTCTCTTGAAATATTTCGCGTTGTGTTGTATGGTTTTGTGTTGTGTGTGGTGTGATGTGGTGTGGCTTGGACGTAGTGTGTGGTTGGTATATAATGTGGTGTTGTGTTGTGTGTGGTGTGATGTGGTGTGGCTTGGACGTAGTGTGTGGTTGGTATATAATGTGGTGTTGTGTTGTGTGTGGTGTGATGTGGTGTGGCTTGGACGTAGTGTGTGGTTGGTATATAATGTGGTGTTGTGTTGCGTGTGGTGTGATGTGGTGTGGTGTGGACGTAGTGTGTGGTTGGTATATAATGTGGTGTTGTGTTGCGTGTGGTGTGATGTGGTATGGCGTGGACGTAGTGTGTGGTTGGTATATAATGTGGTGTTGTGTTGCGTCGTATTGATTACATTTTTTGTTTGTTTTCCTTCTGCCTCGTGACTTTACAGACATGAAAATATTAAAAGTCACATAGTGCAGTGATGGCCTACATGTAACTTCTTCTTCTTCTTCTGCGTTCACTCGTATGCACACGAGTGGGCTTTTACGTGTATGACCGTTTTTACCCCGCCATTTCGGGGGTGTGCATGCTGGGTATGTTCTTGTTTCCATAACCCACCGAACGCTGACATGGATTACAGGATCTTTAACGTGCGTATTTGATCTTCTGCTTGCATATACACACGAAGGGGGTTCAGGCACTAGCAGGTCTGCACTTATGTTGACCCTTTACCCACCAGGCGCCGTCACCGTGATTCGAACCCGGGACCCTCAGATTGACAGTCCAACGCTTTACCCACTCGGCTATTGCGCCCGTCGGCCTACATGTAACGCATCCGCCTAGGAAGCGAGAGAATCTGAGCGCACTGGTTTGAATCCCGGCAGAGTCGACAGTATTTTCTCCCCTTCCACTAGATCTCTAGAGTGGTGGTCTGGACGCTAGTCATTCGGATGAGACGATAAACCGAGGTCCCGTGTGCGTCATGCACTTAGCGCACGTAAAGGAACCCACGGTAACAAAAAATCCACTTTGATAGGAAAACAAAAAACTGCAGGCATGGATTTTTAAAACATTTTTTAAAGAATTTGGTGGCGCTCTCAGTGTAGCGATGCGCTCTGCCTGGGGAGAGCAGCCCGAATTTCACACAAAGATCTGTTGTAACAAACAAGAGTAATACAATACAATACAATGCAATAAATGCAATGCAATACAATAGCCTTTCACGGCCATCAGGGCAGTGAATCAATATCCTCCGTTTCTAAGGCTCAGCACAAAAAGGCAGGACCCAAACATCTTCTTCCATCATTTCAACCTTCCCCGTACGAATTCCATTACCCATTCTGGGTAGGGGTGATGGAAATGGGAGTAAAGTGCCTTTCCCATAGACACATCACATTGCCTCTAACTCTGATCATCACAGTTGAACGTGAATCATATGTCCAGTGTCTAAACGATTCTGCCATAGTACCTCCAAACAGGCAGCATTGCAAACTTGGTGCAGTGTGTATGGTACACACAGAGAGAGAGCGAGAGAGAGAGGGGGAGGGAGAGACAGACAGAGACAGACAGACAGACAGACAGACAGACACAGAGAGAGCGTGTGTGTGTGTGTGTGTGTGTGTGTGTGTGTGTGTGTGTGTGTGTGTGTGTGTGTGTGTGTGTGTGTGTGTGTGTGTGTGTGTGTGTGTGTGTGTGTGTGAATCAGTCAAAAACCAATATGAAGGTTGATAACAGCCTAGCAAATACATAAACCTGCAGTCATTTTTTTTATGATGACCAGAGGCAATCACGGACTAACATGTTCTGTGTTGACAACAGACCTTGCTTGGGTAGACACCATCAGCCCACGTCACTTTGTCTCATTGATTGTCGATGTTTCCACACATGTCGATGTTTCCACCCTGTGTGCTCCAGCACTGACCTTTGCAGGGAGTTCCATCATCAATGGATAACGGTGTGTATGGGCTGTAGACATGCTCAATACTCTGGGTAGATGGCCTTGCCGAGGCCTGCCGCACTGACAGGCAGCGAGGCTGAAGTCTGCTGACAGCGCGGTAACTGCCAATTAAGGTGCTGAAACACGCGTCGTCTCACCAGCGTGACAAGACATTACCTTCACGAATTCCAATCAAGTTATTTTTTTTCGCAATAAACAGTTTGGCGGTTGTTTTTCCCCGTCGTGCGCAGAAAGGAAACTGACTCTAAAATGGATGTGGATTCAGCTGTTCCATTCGAAGTGTAAATATTTCTTTTTCTAATACATGAATTCATTGGTTCAAACCAATGTTCACAGCCATTTTAAACGTGCAGCTGCGGAAACACATGATGTGGCTGAAGTTGTTGCACATAGGCGTGGAATGTCTTGGTGTGTCGGTGCCTTTAGGATTTTTCCATAAGTGGCACGAGTCAGAATTTAAGTGAAGCTCTGCTGAGAAGAAACCATTGGGCTCCCAGTATGCAACATGTCAAACATGACAAATCGTGTTATCCTTTTCCAGAGATATCAAAGACAGCAGCGATGGGCAGACGTCAAAGTCTTCGTACCATTTGCAAGTATATACATGTGTTCTTGTGCAAACGTCACAAATGTATGTTTTAGGATAAAGTGTTTTTTGTGTATGTACGTGGTGTGTGTGAGTGGTTCTGAGTATTCGTGTGGGATATGTGTGTGTGTGTGTGTGTGTGTGTGTGTGTGTGTGTGTGTGTTTTGCGTGCGTGCGCGCACGCGAGCGTGTGTGTGATTGAAAGTGAGGGGCTAGGGGACAGATAGAGGATGAGGATGGTTTATTGATAAGGCCTATGGCCCATATCTGTGGGATGTGAGGGAAATAATACAAACTCCATTATTAATACAAATGATCTGGAGAGAAAAGAGAGAGAGAGAGTGAGACAGACAGACAGACAGACAGGGAAAGAGAGACAGACAGACAGACAGACAGACAGACAGAGACAGCATGCATTTCTTAAAAGTGATATTGATCCTGTTTTATCAGTCTAATCTTTTTACCTTGTAGCCAGAACTATTTCTTGTGGAAAGCACCTCTTTCCTAGCAGCCGTACAAAAGCCCATGAATGTGATCAGTTAATGTGAATTCGATTTTCCTGCATTCCTGAGTTTCAGCTGGAATACCTTCATTTCCCCAGACAGTTTTTCCCCCCTGTGATGAGAGCATGAATTGTTTTGTTGTGCTCTTCCTTTGTGGGCTCTCTGTCCTTTTCTCCTCCCTCCCAGGATATTCATAGCATAATCGATGACCTTGCTTTGGCTGGAACGAAGCCTGTCTAGAGCGTCGTGGTCAGCGCACCATTTGCATGGACCAATTAGTTCAATCTTTCTGTACGAGAAGCCTCGCTTCAGCTAAGACAAATCATTTCCATTTTCGTTTTCAAGAAATGATAAAAGCATACGGAATGATCCGTATACTCTTTACCACATGGAGCAGATGCCTGACCTGCGCATATACCCAATCCGTTGGACAGGGCCTTGAGATCCAGACTTAGATGCATGTATACTACAGCCTGAAATGAAATAAGATGAATAAAATAAAATAAATGTATACGTAAACACAGCGTGATGTATAATATAATTGAAAGATACATAGAAGGCAACTGACTAAAATAAATCAAGAACAGATGGATACCTCAACATTTCCAGCAGTCGTCTGTCTCTGTTTCTACATGTCAAGGTTTGTAGTTTCCTGCACTGCTACTACTACTACTACTATTACTACTACTGCTGCTGCTGTTGTTGCTGCTGCTGCTGCTAATGAAAATAATAATAGAATTTTTTTACAGCTCATTCCATCCAAACTCATTCCAACTAAGCTCATTCCAAATAAACTAATGACAAAATGCCGAACATACCAATTAGCTTTTTCATTACCTCGCCATTCAGACAGCCGCACATACATGCAAGCACACACACACACACACACACACACACACACACACACACACGCACGCACGCGCACACACACACACGCACACAAACACACACACACGCGCACGCACATACTGACATACATACATACACGCGCATGCACACGCACAAATTATTTTAGTAAGAGATCAGATTTGGGGATAGCCTTTGATGATGTGCATGTATTTGCAACCTTCTAGATCTGACAACTGAACTGGGACAATCCTGTACGTGGTACTTTATAGACACGTCAACCTGATTCTTTTTCTTTAACACTGTGAATGATTAATGAAGCAAGATTAATTGGCTGTAACTGTCAGATTGTACACACATCATTAACGCTTTTCGTAGTGGCAGCAGCAACAGTGACAACAACATCTATCACCATTATTATCATTATCATCATCATTATTATTATTGTCATTAACAGCAGCAGCAACAACAACAACAACAGCATTATCTATTATTAATATTGTTGGTTTATTTTTTTAATCGTTTTTATTATCATTATTATTAGCAGCAGCAGCATTATCACCATCGTCATCATCATCACTGTCATCATTATCTTCTTCTTCTTCTTCTTCGTCTTCTTCTTCTCTGTCTGTCTGTCTGTATGTCTCCACACTCTATCCTTCTTCACTAAATATCAAATATGTTTTTCCCAACCGGGCCCACAATAATGTGTGTTAGTAACAAAGCAGTTTTCTGTATTTCTGTCAAAGTCCTTTAGTCCACTCAACTTTTTTTTGCGATCTAGGCAGAGAATGAACATTCCACAATGGCATCTGCTAACAACATCATTTATTCAGCAAAAGAATGTCATGCAGCGGTACAGGTAACAGCAACAACACTAAGCTTGCCATGGGGTTTAACTCTCTTCATACGAACGGCGAAAGAGACGACGTTAACAGCGTTTCACCCCAATTACATCATCAAAATATTGCAAGCGGAAGGCTCTTATACTGAAGACGTGAATGTTGACAAAGAATACCACAATTCTGACGACGGAAGCTAAAGGTTGGGTCATTCAGACACCCGCTGGACATCCGAGGGGTCTGTGTAAAGGAGAAGAGAGGACTGGCCGTACTGAGTGAGTTAAACCCACATCTTGCTAATCCTCAAACTGCCATTCTGTCCTCTGTACCACGATGACAAACTCTCTCACCTGTTTTCGTGAACTTGTTGACCTTTACCTTATATAATTTTTGTCAATGGGGTGTCAGGAAGTTTGTTAGAAAATTTATGTATGGAAAACAATTACCACTCGTCGATTTCTCGATCAAGCCTGCACCAAAATGTTGTTTTTCTTTGGTCATCTGACCCTGCCTCTTCATGCGGTGACCTACATTTGTTGCGTGATTCAGTATGTCACGATATCTCTGCTGGAGTTCAAGAATGTGTCAGCTAATTAACCCTTTGCTTGGGGAAACAAATCTTTCAAAGATGGGTGCTTTTTTTCTTATATATTTTTGTTATTATTGTTATTGCATTGTTTTGCGTTTTTGCGTTCAAAAACACATGCTTAATTCATCTGTTTAATCAAACTTTGGTTACGTTCAGTTGAACCAATTTATATCGGACATCAATATGTATCAAATGACTTTACAATGATTCGTACAGAACTGGGTACTTTTGAATAGCAGCCTTCATCATGTGGAATGAACAGCATGTCCTGGTCAAAACATTAAGGGAACTGTTGCATCAAAGTCACCATCATCATTATTATCACCATCATGATCTTGACTACAGTAGGATGAGAACATAAAGGTATGTCAATTCCTTGGTCAAAGGAGTTCACTGGTATGTTTATAGAGTGGGTCAACCTAATTACATCCGCTGTCATTTGCTGCTGTTCCAGGGAAGTGCGGATGTTTTGTCTCTAGATAGAGGATAAGCTGGGGGTTAACGGTAGCGAGTAAATTCATCATGGACTAAATATTGTTCTGATGTCAAGCGCATATGCTTTAGTAACCTGACAATTAAGCATATGATTTTTACTGTAGTTTGATGAAGCCTTATCTGCACGAGAGTGTGTCTTCACAAGTGACTGAGAACGTTGATGGTTTTGACATTTTACATTCATTATCAGTTGTTTCGCTTGTTAGATTAACAACTTGTCTCTTACAAAGTCCTTCAAGTAATTTCCTGTAATTGCATTTAGATTTTCTTTCGAATTTCACCCAACTCCCTCCATCTTTTGCCCTGTTTCCCCCAACTCATCATTCATCCACATCCCCCTCCACTTCTAAACGATAATACTCAAATGTATACATTAATACTTTAACAAAAATTAATGTCTTCAATCACCGATATGTGTGACGGGACATAAAACACAATTCTTCCTCCTCCGGGTAGCTGGTTTCATTTAATCGCTTGTACTGTTTTGTTGCTGTCATCGTCGTTAGTGATAGTAGTGGTGATGGTGATTTTGTAGTCCTGCAGAATTTGTTTGCTTCTAATCTTTTGTATGCTTTGGTGAAGACCCATAAATTTACGGGATGCCGTTATTTTGTTATGGATGGAATTGTGCACGACAAGGTCTTGGAGATTTTGTCTGAAACGACACTGTCGAACTGTCTTTCACGTTTCCTTTTGTTACACACCGAGTATGGTTGGAGGTGTTTCTAGGTTTCAACTTGTGTAATCTGTTTATCAGCGTGTCCAGGCAAGCAACTCTTCGAGCTGTAATCTGACACAATAATTATCCGATCCATCAGACGGTTTCGTGACTTTCATGCTTTTAGTTGTTCCACTAATGTAAATTCTCGAAGAAAAAGTATGGTTAGTATCTCACAGTTTCCAAAGCTAAACATGAAACGTCTGGAAAGATATTTCTCTCTATTTTAGGATTCAACAATCACCCAATTTAAGGATAGTTTCCTTTTTTTTTCTTTCTTCGCAGGATCCAGTGTCATTGTTTACCATTACGTGTTTAAGATTTTAGAATTCATTTCAAGGACAAAAATTGGACTTAATTTGAACAAGTTGGCGAGTCACTCACACGTGTTCCACTTCTCTCTGAAAATCATTGTAGACATATTGGAGAGGGGACGAACCTCATTGTTCATTGTTGACAGAGAAGATACTCTGTGCGTTCCGCTGTGGAAGCGGTTGTGTGTTAGATCACAAGAAATGAATGCATTGTATTGTGTTGTGTTCTGCTGTTTCCCTATTCTCCCTATCTCTCTCTCTCTCTCTCTCTCTCTCTGCCACTATCTGTCTCCCTCCATCTCTCTCTCTCTCTCCCTCCCTCCCTCCCCCTCTCTCTCTTTCTTTCTCGTAGAGAAAAGAATGCTCCGGTATGTATCATGAGAAAATCATATTCGTTAAATGATACTTCCATCAAATTATTTGTGAAATTGTTGGATTGTCAGGTACAACCCGTTATGCAGTATGACTCAGAGTTATAGGGACTAGGCAATGCTGTTCTTCAATGTGAATCTGTACTTTTTTTTGTCATCAAGAAATTTCTTGGTCTGGATATAATTTTATGTTATCCTAACGATTTACTATATGGGGAAACTAACAGGTATCCTCTTTATTTGAATTCCGCTGTTCAGTTTATTCGTGACTGGCCTTAAAGTTGTTAGACATGAAAGAATATCGATTACGTAGTCAATGTGCCTTTAAATTAAGTCTTCCGATGTCATCCACCAGACAATGTGATGTGCCTAATCTATCATGTTTCTTATGCAAAGCATCTAAACTTAGAGAAATTGTAACTTCGTAGAATGTCACGGAACCTATTATTTCTCATTTCTTGTACTATTTGGTAAAATTTGATCTTTAAAAAAAAAAAATGTAATGGTATTTGTTCACATACCCTTTCATGGGGGGCCATGGCCTGATGAATAAACCATTCGCATTCACATTCTCTCTCTTTCTCGCTCTCTTTGAAAACACACACACACACACACACACACACACACACACACACACACACACACACACACACACACACACACACACACACACACACACACACACACACACACACACCCATAGTGTACAACTGCCTCAGGACCTATTTGGGCAGACACTATCAGCCAACCTCACTTTGTCCCATCGATTGTCAATGTCTCCATCCCTGTGGGCTCAGGCGCTGACCTTTGCAGGAAGTTCAACCATCAATAGATAACGGAATGTCTGGGCTGTGGGAACTGCTCAATACTGGTGGGTGGCCGTGTGGAAGCCTGTCGCACTGACAGGCAGCGAGTCTGAAGTCTGCAACTGCCAGTCAAGGTGCTGACACACGCGTCGTCTCACCCGTGCCACTGAGAGCCGTCTGGTCTGCAGAAATTAGTTGATCCGTCGGCGAGTCTGTCACAAGGTGCAGTCGAAGAGAGATGTGCTGTTAATGGGCAGGCAATGCTCTTTAGACTGCGACAACGACGGGCGCAATAGCCAAGTGGTTAAAGCGTAGGACTTTCAATCTGAGGGTCCCGGGTTCGAATCGCGCTGACGGTGCCTGGTGGGTAAAGGGTGGAGATTTTTACGATCTCCCAGGTCAACATACGTGCAGACCTGCTAGTGCCTGAACCCCCTTCGTGTGTATACGCAAGCAGAAGATCAAATACGCACGTTAAAGATCCCGTAATCCATGTCGGTGTTCGGTGGGTTATGGAAACAAGAACATACCCAGCATGCACACCCCTGAAAGCGGAGTATGGCTGCCTACATGGCGGGGTAAAAACGGTCATGCACGTAAAAGCCCACTCGCGTGTATGTGAACGTGGGAGTTGCAGCCCACGAACGCAGAAGAAGAAGAAGAAGAAGACTGCGACAGCCAGCAGATAGTATAACAGGTGTTTCCGACAAAACAAGACGTCATCTTTTTAACATATATTCACGATCTCAGTGAGTTCTGTTACATGTTTTGTATCCCTTTGAACACTTAGTTGTTTTCGCTGCCATGAATAGAGCAGATACAAAGAATTGTCATTGTCTGGAGGGCCTGGGGTGTCTACTTAAAGTGTAGCAGCACTTTGTGTTTTCAATACACAGTTTGGAACACATATGATATGCCGTCAGAGTTGTATGGCTGTGAAAAGAAATTATGGGGATGGGGTCAGATTCGAGCTGTCGAGGTCATTCATTACCTGTATACATATCGATGCAACTGTTGTAAACTCACAAAAACAATATAATGTTAAGCAGAATGAACAGACAGAATTAAAACGGACGAACAGATGCTCCATCTAACAAAACGAAAAAAAAAAGTTAAGGACAATCCATAATCCTATCTTTTACGTTAATCTGGTATCTTTCTTCCCTTTCTTGTAACGCATAAAAAAGAACATTGTTTCATCATTGATTACATGTTGAGTTGCGTTCATTTTGAGGCGTTGCAAATCGGGAAAACCTTATCTTATGCATACGTTTGCAGAGGCATTTCTTTCTTTCTCTAAACGTCATACTGTGGGCAGTTTGCCAGAGCTCACGTGTCTCCTCTTCGTTTTCTCCACAACAAAGAGACAGATACAGTGACAGAAAGAGGGGGCACATGAGAGAACGAACGAACGAACGAACGAATGTTTTATTCAGATAAGGCCAGAGCCCCTTACTGAAGGGGGATTCCTTGATAAATAATAATTAGAAAATGACATGACACAGTAAGTAGGCAATTCAGATCAACCAAAAACTGTCAGCACAACACCAACGATATCACCCAGAACAGTCAACACAAATATTCAACAACATTCACGAGATAACTGTACGTAGTCTCTTCAATCCTTCATATATATATATGACTAAGTTATACAGAGTACATTCCTGTCTTGAAGACATGAGTAAATTGAACCTAAAATTAGACGGATCTTTATAATATTTCAGGTGAATAAGTTTTTGTCTAAGGTCACACAAAGCAGGGCAACATAACAAAAAATGCAGTTCATCTTCTTTACCCGAACTGCATAAACGGCATGTATACATGAGTTCATTTAGAATGCTATACCTGGTATAGCACATGAGAGAGAGAGAGAGAGAGAGAGAGAGAGAGAGAGAGAGAGAGAGAGAGACTGACATACTTTATTGTCCGTTTAGCGGTTAAGCCCTGAGAACAAGGCGGTAATAATTTCATTCAACAATAATATCAACAGAGCTCAAACTCTTAGACATTACATGAACTGGCGCGCCCACTCGCGCATGGTCAACACACACACACACACACACACACACACACACACACACACACACACACACACACACACACACACACACACACACACGCACGCACGCACACACGCAACACGCGCACACGCACGCTGCTAAATATAGACTGGATCAGCTTGAGAAAAACTAACACTGTGTTCAGAAATGTTTTTTGTTTTGTTTTGTTTTTCCAGAGAAAGAGAGATAGAGAGACAGACAGACAGACAGACAGACAGATACATAGAATTAGACAGACAGACAGAAACAGAGAGACAAAACAAGAGTATACAATTTTTCAAACAATGATATATCTGTTGCATCACTCTTATCTATTTTTGTTGTTTTTGTAAAGTTTTGTGGAGGAAGAGAGCTGAAATACCTAAGCATTTTTCTGGTATAGTCAAAAGATACCTCTCTCCCAGTGCCTACACAGAATAAAACCTTATACATATGGTCAGCCAGAGTTCTTGTGAGCGTACGGGAAAATTTCACGTGGAATGTCTTCATTTCCCCGTATGAACAGGTTTTTACCTGCAACGAGAGCATCGATTGTTTTGTTCTTTATTTGTGGACATTACGTCATTTTCTTCCTCAATTCCTGGTTATTTAAAGCATAATGGATCTGAAGCACAGACATGAGTTCTAGTGTTTATACCATGTTAAAAATGAAAGCAGTATAGTTCTTTTAAAAGAGGGTTACAGTAATGAGACTTTAACCCTTTCACCGCCAGTTAGTTTGGAGTACAAAATTCCCTTGTGGTATAAACACAGTCGCTAAGAATAGCTGGGGATTCTCCCTGCGATGTAGAGAAAGTATGGCCTATCCTACCACCGAACATTAAGAGCAGTAGGTTCATGGATAACAGACCAATGAATGGTCACCTTTCAGTGACATGGGTCCTCTACCACGCCTGTGCATAAATGCGAGCTTGGCGATGAAAGGGCTAAAAGAGGGATACAGTACTGAGACTCTAAAGATAACAACAACAACAACAACAACAACAACAGCAATCTATCTTCATTGTCCAACAAAGCGAAACATTTTTTTTTAACGTATAACTTCATTATTTTGAAACATCACACTGATGCGAGAAAAACCCATCACTCAGAGAAGATAAACATAATTAATGTGTTTCCCTGTGGAATGGCTGTAACATTATTTTATACAAAATTAGCGTACGCACACACACACACACACACACACACACACAGAGAGAGAGAGAGAGAGAGAGAGAGAGAGAAACGTGAAAGTCATTTATTGTCCACATAGCAATACAGCCCTCAGGACAAGGGGGATATCATATTAAGCATATTGTTGCACCTCTTGAATGGTTCTAACATCACACACACACACACACACACACACACACACACACACACACACAAACACACACACACATACACACGCGCACGCGCGCGCAAAATACATACTTAATAATGCACGCACTCACATGCGTACAGATACATACATGAAACGTGCGGTTAAATGTGGATCATCATTGGATAAGTTGTCATTTTGTTCCATTATCTTTTTTCTCACAAGCATTGCTTCTGCAATGGAAAGAGAGAGAGAGAGAGACAGACAGACAGACAGACAGACAGAGAGAGACAGAGAGAGACAGAGAGAGAACAAGAACAAACTCTGTAATCTCCAGACCTCAGGCCCCTAGAAAAAGGTCAAATGTACACAATATGGTGATCACGTAGCGACAACTCAATGTAAAATACATACAAACTTAAACCTGTAGAACAAAAGTGCCTCTTGTGCATTGCAAATTAATTCTAGATGTCTTCGTTGCTGTCGGCGAATTCCTGTCGCATCTTCATGGCATTAAATATATAAACACAGAGTTTACGAATACTATAAATAGAACCATGCTTCACCAAGTGAACATGATTGACCTTAAGAGTTTAGAGAGAGAGAGAGAGAGAGAGAGAGGAGGGGGGGGGGGGGGAGAGAGCTGAGTTAATACATATAACTTCTTTGAGATGTTTGAGGGCTTTGAAGCTCGTGTTTCGCTTTCGAATGGAGTGACCTGACATATTTCTGTGACATGTTGATTCGTGTGGCTCTTCGTCATCATCATAATTATTATTTCTTCTTCATCTTCATCGTCTTCTTCTTGTTATGGTCTTGTTTCTCACCTCTCTCTTCCCTCTCCTCCAGTTCTTCCTCCTCCCCCCCTCTTCCTCTCCTCTTCCTTCTCCTCTCCTTCTGCTTCTTTTGTGTGTTTTATTTTATTCTTTCGTTTACACGCATTCGATCAACGAGAAACTTTTGTTTCTACAAACACATATGCAAATGAGCATCTGTACCCAGGACATGTGTCTTACCCAGGACAGAACCTTATCGACGTATGCAAAACACATCCCCCCTCTCCTTCCCCAATCCCACAAGTTCGTCTAGTTGACGCACACTTGTAGCATGTCAACACCCCCACCCCCTGCACGCGCGGGTAGCAGTGATCAATAGCTCTGAGACGGTTCTGTATCGATTACGGGGCAGTCAGGCGTGACAAAGAAGTCTGTTTGTACGGCAGACCGGCCAGCGACGCCCCGAGTCAAGTCCTGTTGTGAGCCGGATCAATAGTGTCTTCCTTCCGGAAAGTCAAAGGTGCGTGGACGGGGGTTAGGGTGAGGGGTGACGGACGAGAAGGGGGGGGTTGGGTGAGGGGGTGGGGAGGGTGGGAGGGGGGAGGCAGGAAGGGGAAGGTGACTGTGTGGTACTTCACGTGCTTTGATTATAGCCAG
>NC_134876.1:11455098-11457598 GCF_041734735.1 Babylonia areolata | reverse complement strand
ACATGAATTGTGTGATCCACCCACTAACCTTCTGACACAACAGAAAACACTTTCAGACTCATACACTGTCCATCAGCATTTGTGTGAAAGATTTCCGAAGACCATGCACTAGAACTGCTGTAACTTACACAACAAACAGGAGCACACACGTTCACGCTACACACAGTCTCCGCTCTCGTCCCACACTGCATGGCAATTTGTGTCACTTTCTGATTGGCATTAACTTCAAACACACACACACATATTACCCATGCATGTCACGTGTGTGTGTGTGTGTGTGTGTGTGTGTAAGTTCGCGCGCTCGTAGGTATGTTTGTGTGAGTTAGAGAGGGAGAGAGACAGACCGTCAACTTGTCAACGATTGCATGAATGTTAAAAAAAAACAACTCACACTAACGCCACGCTCAAGCTTGGCAGACACCATAGCTACATTTAAGTACAATGTAACGGATTTCTTGGTCTAGGAGACTTCCGGTCGTTGACACGTGACCAGAAAGTGCTAATGATGAGTCGTCTGGTCGAAGAAGAAAGAGCAGACGAGCAATCAAAAGGACTGGGACGCAGCTGTCTGGTTTGAAGGACGCGGCAGGTTCTTTCAAAGTACTCGTCTAGACAGGCGTAATCGCCATGATAGCGAACGTCGGTATGATCGTCAATGATGACGAATTGTTCGATGACTGTTCAGAAGGACCTTTTCTATCTTTTCAAGGAATGGGTTATCACTTTGAACACTTGTATGGATCAATTCCAATGAAAGAAAGCTAGGGTTAAAAAGTATCAGTAGGTATTTTGGTCTGTCATAAAGTATCGACCATTTCAGGCTGGAAGATAGACAGACATACAGACAGATAGACAGCTAGATACGTAGGCAGATAGATAGATAGACTGTACAGTATATTCGGCTGTGAACAAACGTGACAAGACGACATGGAAAGAACAATGATCACGATGATTACACTGAGATCGACGAATAGTTATCAAATGAAGCGCAAAGGAGGTATTTATAGTCCTTTACTTCCTCGTATGACCCAGTTTGTTTTTGCTTGCCTTTGTTTGTTTGTTTGTTGTTGCTGTTGATTGTCTTTGTTGTTGGTGGTGGGATTTTTAATCGTATGGTGGTGATTTTTTTTTCCTTCAGAAACAGCATACCTCAAGAACATACACATACTACCTCGTTTTTCACATGCAAATGAGTCTCGGCTGGCTGTTTCTTGGTTTGAGCTTGCTATGGTTTTGTGCTTATGTCCTTCCAGTGTCTGCTGTAAATCTACTGGCAACGAAGTCGTTGACACTGATTCGCCAAGGGAGCAGCAATAAAAGGAAAACCGACACAAGATCAAGAGAATATATCAAAGGGTCACAGAAATGGAGACTTTTTCTCATGATAACGATGATGACAGTGCCGACACTTCAGAGGCGTATGACAGTTAGAGACGTTATGGAAAGGCGTGATCAAAGCTTTCTCTTAAGGTGTCCACCGGGTCCGCCAGAAACAACACGTCAATAAAGTCAATAAATCTGCTACAGCTCTAATGTAAAAGAACCTCTCTCTCTCTCTCTCTCTCTCTCTCTCTCTCTCTCTCTCTCTGTCTCTCGCTCTCGCTCTCTCGCACAAACTGTGAACCCCCAGTGAAAGGGGCTGTGGCCTGTTCAATAAACTAGTGTCAGTGTCAGTGTCTCTCTCTCTCTCTCTCTCTCTCTCCAAGTCTCTGTTATTCTCTGTCTCTGTATGTCTATCTGTCTCTTTATCTGTGTCGCTCCCTCCCTCTCTCTCTCTCTCTGTCTGTCTGTCTCTACCTGCCTGTCTCTGTCTCTCTAGCTTCGTCACTCTATCGCTCGCTCTTTCACTCACCTCCTTTCTTCTTATTTCATCGAAAATCAGGGCACATACATTTTGGAAAAGAGAGGAAAATAAGTTTTTTTCCCCCTGCGACCACACAATTTGTTGAAACTGTTGTTTCAAATCCTCTTTGTTCTCGTCAGGTCTCTTTGGCTGCATTTTGATTTCCTATCTGTTCTGTTCTAACGACTTTCATAACAGATCTCCTACGAACTGCCTTTCGTTCAAGCAGAATGTGACGAATCATTGTGAGAGAGGGGGTGGGAGGTAGTGGTGGAAGGGGGGGGGGAAGCATGAAGGGAGGTTGGCAAAAAAAAAAAAAAAAAAAAAAAAATAGAGATGCGTTGTAGAGAAGTGGAGTGATGGCCTAGAGGTAACGCGTCCGCCTAGGAAGCGAGAGAATCTGAGCGCGCTGGTTCGAATCACAGTTCAGCCGCCGATATTTTCTCCCCCTCCACTAGACCTTGAGTGGTGGTCTGGACGCTAGTCATTCGGATGAGACGATAAACCGAGGTCCCGTGTGCAGCATGCACTTAGCGCACGTAAGAGAACCCACGGCAACAAAAGGGTTGTTCCTGGGAAAATTCTGTAGAAAAATCCACATCGATAGGAAAAACAAATAAAACTGCATGCAGGAAAAAATACAAAAAAATAAAAAAA
>NC_134876.1:11445098-11450098 GCF_041734735.1 Babylonia areolata | reverse complement strand
CTCCCCGTGTTCCTCTTAACACATCATACCTCCTCTCTTTCTCTACCGTACTCCTCATCATACGTGTATGAATACACTTTAAAACTTCCTTACGAGTTTGAGCATCTTTGCAAATTAGTGCTTAGTAAATAAGGCTGGTTGTAATTTTGTGTGAGGTATTGGGGTAACGCTGTTAGTCGTCTCGTTTCCGTGTAGGAGAGTTGAAAACGGAGTTGGTTGGAGGTGTAGTTTCGGAGTGTGAAGTTTATCGTGAAAATCGCATGAAGTAGCCACTTGACTCGGTGTTTAAAACTGTGGGGAGAGGACAGTAAGGGGTTTGGGATTTGTCTGAAGAGTAACTGCGACTATTGTCAAGCTGAGTAACGATCGGCTGTATCATACCTGTCGTGACCTTTTGCTTTGTTGAATGTAAAAATATCGAAGGTGTGTATTGTTTCTTTTCACTGTATAAACAGTATTTCTCTGTTAGGTGAAATTCTTCCTAGAGATCACGCCTTGTACTCGTCACCTTTTTTTTACGTTTTTGTTTTTCCTGCTGAGTTGTTGTTTTTGCCTACGAATGGTTTAGATTTTGAGGAATTTGTTGCGTGGTCTTATATGATGGGCTAAGTCATGCTGAAACGCGGGCTCTTATCCATCCGAATGTTACCCAATTCGGTTGGGTGGTAAATATTGGCTGAGTGATTGAAGGGTATTTTGTAGGCGGTATCTAGGTATGTGTGTTGTGTTTGCATTCGATGTGTGTAGGTCTTCAAGATTAAAATCATCCTAGTAATGTTTTCCAACTGATTTTCTTTCCGACAGGTCATACGACGATGTTTCAGTCTTAAAGAACTCAGAGGAATGAAATGTTTTTCCACTGATGGTTGAGAAGGAGTCGTTCAACATGGTTGTGCAAAAAACACACACAGCAAAGACTCACACACATACACGCGCGCGCACACACACACACACACACACACACACACACACACACACACACACACACACACACACACGCATACACACACAAACACGCTCACACACACCAGAGCACTCATTTACAGTTCTGCCCAGTTTTTTGGTGCACTGAGGAGGGAAAACTGGCCCTTTATGGTGGACCTCCAAGAGAAGCTCTAGGGACCACCTGTTGCACTGCGGAGGACAGTGCAACTTCGCGTTGCAGACCGGATTGACCACCTGACAGCAGGACCTGGGGAACGCAGAAGAAGAAGAAGAAGAAGTTCACTAAGAAAATGTATGTGTTATTAGGAACATTGTTTCTTTGTGTGTGTGTGTGTGTTTTGTTTTTTGTTTTTTGTTTTGTTTTTTTGGTGTGTTGGTTTGTTGCGGGAAGGGGGGGGGGGAGATGAAACGAAAACGGGAGGAGAATGGTTTGTTGATCAGGCACGTATTAATGAGATATCAAACAAGCTTTGCAAGAGAACATTGTCATTAACAAACTAGATTAACTCCATTTCTCTCCCTCTCCCTCTCCCCTCCCCCCACCCGTCCTCTCCCTCTGTCTGGAGAGAACAAACCCAGACAAATGCGCACAAATACATATGCATGCAATACTACATACACAGAGAGACAGTTACACACGTGCACGCACACGCACAGACACATGCACACACGTACACACATAATGACATATACACTGACACACACAGACATACATAAACAGAGACGTGAGTTCGTCATTCCTAGTGTCCAAAGAAAATCGACTGACCGGTTCTTTTAGAAGCGATAAACAGTTCTGAAACGTCTGTGCTTTAAAGATGAAGAGGAGGAGGGATTTTGTTTTAATGTCCCGTCACACATTCCTGCGATAGTAGACATCTGGTTTCACTTTCAGTATTAATTTTCATATTTGATGGCAATTCTAAAATGAATAAATAGAAAAATAGGAATGTGAATTCGTATGGTGAGATTTGGGAAACAGGATAGATTGAGGATGAAACCAAATATGAATATTTAAAACAAACAGAGGTAAAATTAAAGAAATTTGCTTAATGGGTTCAGTAAAAATGGAATCCATTCATTAAACATAGGATACAACTGATGACAAATCTAAGAAGTCAAAACTTCAAGGTTCCCAATGACTGTAGATGTGTCAGATATGGCCATTAGGCCATACAATGTCTGACATGTTTGACAGGTTTGATGACAAGCTTTCTTTGTGGAAAGACACACACTTGTCTAATCCTGACAGAATGCAGGTATACATATATTTTGGACCAAGGTGTCTTGTCTGAACTTTGTGCAGGGATGGAGTTGATGCGTCTTGAGTTCAAAGTGTGTGACCTGACTGCGCGCGCGCGCGCATGTGTGTGTGTGTGTGTGTGTGTGTGTGTGTGTGTGTGTGTGTGTGTGTGTGTGTGTGTGTGTGTGTGATAAGCTGATTTACTGTGAGATTCTGAATGAAGAAAAAGCCAAAGTTGAGCACGTGATTTGAAAACGAGATAGCTGTTTCCAAATTTGATTGTATGTTTGTTGACTTCCTCTCTCTCTCTCTCTCTCTCTCTCTCTCTCTCTCTCTCTCTCTCTCTCTCTCTATCTACCTATCTCTTTCTCTCCCTGTGTGTGTGTGTGTGTGTGTGTGTGTGTGTGTGTGTGTGTGTGTGCAGGTTTTTTTTTCGTTTTTTTTTCTTTTTTTTCTGTTCTTTCTTCATTATCACCACCATTATCGTCATCATCGTCGTCATTTTTTTTCCTCGTACTTGCTGTTGTCGTCTCCTTCCCCTTCCTTTTTCTCAACGTCTTTGTCTTCCTTTTTTTTCCTCTTCCTACCATCCTCCTCATATATATTCCTCCTTTCTTTCCTTCCGTCTTTCTTTCTTTCTTTCTCTCTAAAGACTTTCTTTCTGGTTTTCTTTCTGTCTTTCTTTCTGTCTTTCTTTCTTTCTTTCTTTCTTTCTTTCTTTCTTTCTTCTCTTTGTTCTTCATGTTATGTTGTTGTTCAGCATGATTTGAATTTCATTGGAACCCTCCTTCACAATCTCCAGCTTCCATACCTCCCCCCCCCCCACCCCCCCCCCACCCCTCCACAATTGCTTTTAGATGCCGTCCGTCTTTTTCATCTCACTGGCGCCACCATTTCTCCCTTCTGATGTAAACTTTTGAGAAGACTTGATGGTATTGATTAGATAAACCTCTCTCTCTCTCTGTATCTCTATCTCTCTGTCGCTCTCTGTCTCTCTGTCTGTCTGTCTGGCTGTCTCTCTCTCTCTCGTTCGTTCGTTCACTCGCTCGCTCATACCAACAGCAGATTCTCTCCTTCGCTTCTTTCTCTCTCCACTCATCAGTCTCAGTGTGAAAAGGTTAAAATGCATGCGATGGGAATGCGTTTCCCCACCAATAATGCGCGGTCACGTGGTGTCAGGCTGATAACGTCATTGAATACATACGGACAGTCGGAAATGGTATCTGCGCCTGGGTATTGAAGGGGTTAACTCTCTCCATACGAACGGCGAAAGAGACGATGTTAATAGCGTTTCACCCCAATTACCATCATCAAAATATTGCAAGCGGAAGGTTCTTATACTGAAGACGTGAATGTTGACAAAGAATACCACAATTCTGACGACGGAAGCTAAAGGTTGGGTCATTCAGACACCCACTGGACATCCGAGGGGTCTGTGTAGAGGAGAAGAGAGGACTGGCCGTACTGAGTGAGTTAAGACGCATATTCATCCGGGTTTTTATCATGGTGATGTCGTGTTGACAATCTGGCGTCAGTTCGGCTTGAGGAGATATTTTCCCCACTGCCCCCACCTCTCTCTCTCCCTCTCCCTGTTCCCCCTTACTTTCCCTTATTTTTCCAGGGCCTTTGCGTGAGCTCTCATACACATGCAGATGTAGACACATGAGCGTTCATGTGTATATGTAGAAGCCAGATGCAGCAGACAAGCACACAAATACACACGTAGACAGCAAGCATGAAATCAAACACATATGCACGCACACAAACACATGCGTGGGCACATGCACAAGCTCGCGCTCGCACGCACGCATGTACATACAAATGCACAAGGTTACAGATTAAACGCTCCTCCTTTTCATGGTAGAACGCATTTTTAGAAGAGTGCGCGAGTACTAATTTCAGGATTCAAAAGTAAGTAAAATGCATATTGAGTATACAGACTTTTCTGTTCTTAAGACATTGAGTGTATTCAAAGTGCATGTCCGCAACCATGAAAGCAAAATTAATAAATAATAATAATAATAATGGTACTTATATAGCGCTAAATCTTGTGCATAAACAAATCAAAGCGCTTTCGCACCAGTCATTCTCACGCAAGCATAACTCTAAAACTGAAAAAAACTAAAAAGACAAGGAAGAGGCAGGGAAGGGAGGCTACTTTGGGAAGAGGTGGGTTTTAAGGCCAGACTTGAAAGAGCTGAGTGTGGAGACTTGACGAAGCGAAAGAGGAAGTTCATTCCAATTGCAAGGTCCAGAGACAGAGAAAGAACGGTGGCCAACAGTCGAGAGTTTGAATCTGGGTATATGTAAGTGGAGTGGATCCGAAGCTGATCGTAGTGAGCGAGATGGAGTGTAGAGGTGAAGGCAGCCACAGAGATAGGAAGGGGCTGATTTGTGAATACATTTGTAGCATAGAGTGCTGATCTTGTACTTTATTCGGTGTGAGACAGGGAGCCAGTGGAGATGTTGCAAAAGAGGAGTGGTGTGCTCAGATCTTTTCTTTCTGAGGACGAGTCGGGCAGCAGAATTTTGTATGCGCTGAAGGGACTGAATGGATGAAGCAGGCAAACCAGACAATAGAGAGTTACAGTAGTCAAGGCGAGAGAGAATGAGAGAAACGACAAGTCTAGATGTTGCGTCAGTGGACAGATATTTCCGGATGGAACTGATGGGCCGCATCATCGTCTACCCCCCCCCCCCTCTCTCTTTCCCCCTGTGTGTGTCTCTATATCTATCTATCTATCTTTCTATCTATCTATCTATCTATCTTTCTGTCTATCTATCTATCTATGTGTCTGTCTATGTGTCTATGTGT
>NC_134876.1:11430098-11437598 GCF_041734735.1 Babylonia areolata | reverse complement strand
GGCCAAGAGGGTTTTAGGACAGTCGGCGTTGGGATGGTTCCCCAAAGGCCAACCAGCCCACAAGGCTGCAGCACTAAGAGCCAGTGCAATTTTGCCTCCTAGTTTGAGAGTCATAATCTTTCACAAAAGACTAAGCTGTAAATGATTTCCCATTGACTGGAGAAACCATTGATAATACAGCTCTCACTTTGCTGTTGGCCCAAATTTAAACTTACGTCAATCTGTGATATAAGCCGAATGTTGAGCCACATACACACACACACACACACACACACACACACACACATATATATATATATATATACCATATATATACCTGCGCAGTGTGGATTTTGTTTCGTTGTTTGTTTTTGTTTTTGTCTTTTCTTATGTTGGTCTTTATACATTTTTTTTCATTGTGACCAAATTTTGTTGATCACCGTGCGTCGAAATGGCATTGGTTTTGGGGGTGGGGGCGGGGGGTTCATCCCTATTTTTTCACGCTTTCATATAAACATGTATCCACAAGATGTCAATACAGACATTGGCGCACACGTGAATGCACAGCCACAAGTAGACAGTTACATGCACGCACACATACACACACATACGCGCACACACATACACACACATACACACTCACATACATACATACATACATGCATACATACATACATACATACATACATACATACATACATACATACATACATATACACACACATCATTCACACACACACACACACACACACACACACACACACACACACACACACACACACACACACACACACACACACACACACACATACACACTCAGTGAGAACAGAACACTGAAACTTTCTAATGTCATTTGCTGAATAGCCTTTGTGACATTGGGGTACACAATCACATCCTTCCTGTGAAATAAAAAAAACATAAAACGACAGTAGAAAATAAAGCAGTAATTCAAACATTATTTTGCACATTTGCACATCGTACTTAAATCACATACTCACAAATCTTGTCATAGACCTTACAATTCTTCAGATCGTTACTGTTCAGCAAGCGACCACCAGGCATACAAGAAATTAAACGAAACTTAACGTGCCGGAACTAAGAATCTGGTATTTCTTATTCTGGAATCAAACTCCCTCAATTTACTGTCTTCAGCAATATACTTTGCCAATGATTCGATAAATTCTTCTTTATGTACTGTCAGCACATCAGCTAGGCTCTGTGTCCTAAAAACAGGCGCCTGAAACAGGTTACACGTTTGTCGAATGGGTTCATATGCTTTGCATTGAAATAGAAATGCGATTCATCTTCGTAAGGGTTTATTTTACAAACTGGGCATGTATTATTTTCTGCTGTCGCTAACATGAACCAAGTTTCGTTTGCATTCAAACCCAGAGTCCTTGTTCTAAATCCGGGAAACATATCTCTGTGCCATTTATGTGTTATAACAGACAAATATTTTTTTTTGGCTGCAAGTTACTTTTAAACGCAAGAAACCATGTAGGTTTTTCATTCTCTTCCATGTACGTGTGCCAGTCTTTCCGTACACACATATCAATCGATCCCTAAGTTCTGAAATGAATGCATTATAAATCCCCTGCTCCCTGATTTAACCAAACAAACCCAAACCCGCTTTCAGTGAGTATATTTTATATGTAAGATACCCAGTTACATTTCCCATTTTCATATTGTAATAACATATTATATGCTTGCCTGCGTAGTCTTGTCGCATGTAATTCCATCAGTTTTAACCAGTATTTTATACTTTTTTGGATATGCACGTATATACAAAGAATATCTTCCAGTTTAAGCGTAACCCATTCTGTTGAAGGAATGTAAAAGGACGTTTAGGAAGCGTTTGATGGCAAAGTATGAACATTTTCCATTTGATTGTTATCAGGTATATTAACTCTCTCCATACGAACGGCGAAAGAGACGACGTTAACAGCGTTTCACCCCAATTACCATCATCAAAATATTTCAAGCGGAAGGCTCTTATACTGAAGAGGTGAATGTTGACAAAGAATACCACAATTCTGACGACGGAAGCTAAAGGTTGGGTCATTGAGACACCCACTGGACATCCGAGGGGTCTGTGTAGAGGAGAAGAGAGGACTGGCCGTACTGAGTGAGTTAACCCCCATATTTCTGCTGCATAATTATGTCAATTTAGGTTCAGTGTGAGTATTGAACAGTTTTCAAAAGATCGGTTGTTCGTTTGAATTGGGTTTTCTCAGTGATCTAAGAATTTCAATCACGCCTTTCTTTCCTTTTCTACACATTTCTCCCCAACCTGTATTAAGACAATTTTATAGTGAAAGTCATTCCAAGGTGTTTATAGCAGTTTGTTATTTTTACTTCCGTATTTCCACACTACCACTTTTCATACTTAGAAAGATATCCACCCATTTCTAAAAACCATAACATTCGTCTTATCTAAATTAAGAGTTAATTGTAAGCGGTCGGCTTCCTCTTTCAGAGTAGTCAGTTGATTTTGTAGGCTAACACTGTTATCAGACAGAAGAATACCATCGTCTGCAAACAACATTAGGAAAACGTCTTCAGCATCTACAATCATTTGTATACCATGTCTGCCTCTTTTACTAATTTCTGTAGCCAATTCGTTTATAAAGAACGAAAGTAAATGGGGGCTTAATAAACATCCTTGCTTAATGCCACGATGGCAGTCGAAGACGTCAGAGTATGCACCTTTTTCACGAACACACGCAACTGTTGAATTGTAAATTCTTCGTGGAGCATTCTTCATTTATCCATTAATGCTGTTTTTCCATAAGATATTCCATAAGATATTTCGATTGACTGAGTCGATTGCTTTTCTAAAATCTACAAAAGCCAATACATGTTTGCATTCTGAAGAAAAATGTTTGAACAAATGTTTCTCTGTTATTTTTTTTCTTCACTATCTGACCAGGTGGTTAATCTATTGTTCAATATTTGCGTATAAACCTTTTTTTTTTTTTGGTACACTAGTTCACGCTATTCCTCTGTAATTATCTGCGTTTGTGGATTGGCACGATGATGGACAGACCATTCCTGTGAAAATTCACTTGTGTCAAAAATCTCTTAATTAAGTAATTTTACCAAAACGTCTATTATTTTTTAATTTGCTTTTCTTTTTCTTTTTTAAACAACAACAACATTTCACTCAAAATTGTGTCTGGACCAGCACTTTTTCCACACTTCAGTTTTTTAATACCATTGAAAAATTATTTAGTTACCAGAGAGAGAGAGAGAGAGAGAGAGAGAGGTGCAGCTCACAGGAGAATAAAGTTTCAGGTTCATTGTCTTTCATTACTCTGACGAGGCCCAACGAGTGTCAGGGTGATCGAGACAGATAGAAAGAAAAGAATAAAACAATAACAAAAACAACAACAATAACAGCGACAGTAGCAGCAACATCAACAATAGAAATGGAGATTCCTAAGAAGCAACTATTGAGATAGATCGCAATAGGTTTGCGCCATCTTTACAAAATAATGCGATTTAGTTTGTTCTTTCCTTTCCTTTATTTCTCTTATTATGTGTGTGACAGTCCTTGTGCTATCACAGGTATACTTTCGTACAGAGCTCACGAGCGAATGTTTACGTGTATGAATAAATGTGCACGTGTGATAATGGCGAAAATGACGCTATGTGTATGCGTATCTGTGTCTTTGTTTGCAAGTGCACGGATATTGATCGCCAAAGCTATTTTTGTGTCTGCTAATTGTACCTCGCAAGTTTCTCACCTACATAGCATGAACATACGGCAGAGAGCACTAAATCGTCTGAGTCTGCGGCCTAGGCTCTCCACCTCTCTCACGCTGTCTCTGCCAGTTTCATTCCTTCACGGTGAAGTGAATAGGAAAGAGAAGAATAAAGAGAAAACCTCCATCATCCCGTCAACACGTTTTAGGACCATGGAGGGCCTGGCTCATGATACCCTGTCTGCCTGGTTTCCGTTCTGGCAGCCTCCATAAACCTGATAAAAACCTGATCGATATGGGGGAGGTGGCACCACACGACCATTAAAGGAAATAGGCCATTCTTCTTCTTCTTCTTTTTCTTCTTCTTCTTCTTCTTTCTTCCTCTTTCTTCTTCTTCTTCTTTTGGTTGGTCGTCTGCCACTTGTGCTGTTTCTTCTTTTGGTTTTCTTCCAGCATGATTTGGATTTCATTGCAGTCATCCTCCCCTAACTCCCACCGCCATACCTCCTACTCACTCACTCACACACACACACACACACACACACACACACACACACACACACACACACACACACACACACACACATCCCAGAGAGGAGCATTCAAAAATGAATGGGCCCTTCTTCTCATGTTCCTCATCTCCCTGTTCATCTCCTTTAACTTCACCATCTTCTTCTTCTCCTTCTGTTTTATTGTCATTCATCCCCTTAACATAGCATTCCGGCAAGTCGGTAAAGAATGTCGAACACAGTACAAAACAAAATGACATAGGCTTTTACCACCCCTACATTGTCTCACAAGACCAGGAAAAACCTGGAAAGCAAACGTGGTGTCAACTAAACTTAAATGACTACTTCATACGTTTTCGTTTACTGTTCTTTTCCCCAGTCTGATTCCTGAAAACGATACTGAACTGATAAATTAGGTTACCTTTAACACAATATTTGAACACAACTGAAAAAGAATACACCATTCTGTCGGGAGGGTGTGGTTGGTTCAAGTACTTTTAATTCTATGGTATTCATGTTCTCGATTCCACATCTGCAAAGAAATTTAAACGTATTCAAAATTGAAAACATGTGAGTTTGTATTTCATTAGTGGCCTAATTTCGACCACAGGCGAGGGCTCCTGAAGCAACCAGCTGAGCATACAAACATAGCAGTTCATGACTGTAGTCATCAGTGTTCACCAAGGTAAACTTCACTCACATTTACTGGCAAATACAGTGACAGCCACACCTACATGACTCGTTACAAAAGTCAGTGTAGCGAAATGTTTTTTGTCAGTGGAGCAACATTGTCAACAGCAACGAACACATCACTTAGTTATAAAAACAGTCGGTTGCAACATTCTCCAGGAACCTTACGACACTTCTGATATTTCTGTTCTTCCTTTCTTCTCTTACTTTTCCTTCTGGTACTGTTCCTTCGTTGTTTCCTCCCCGCTTATGTGTGAAGAACATGTGATACGTCAGAGTATAGTATTAATTATATGACATATAAATGATTGATAAGAGAAGAAAAAAAAAGAGAGAAAAAAAAAGATATAAACTTCCGGTAACCTATTAGCCAGCAAACTTAATCAGTCAGTCAGTCTGTGCAACACAGAAAGAGGTAGACAGACGAGACAAATACGATTGCCCTTTGCTTTTTATGGACTTTCAGAGACAATGTTCTGATGTTGGAACGAGTTTTACCTTGTGTAGGCGGACTTCTCTTGCTTTGTCCTTACTTGTGTGTGTGTGTGTGTGTGTGTGTGTGTGTGTGTGTGTGTGTGTGTGTGTGTGTGTGTGTGTGTGTGTGTGTGAGAGAGAGAGAGAGAGAGAGAGAGAGAGTGCGAGCGTGCGTGTATATGTGTGTGTTTGTGTGTGTGCGCGCGTGTTTGTGTGCGTGCGTGTGCGTATGTGTGCTCTTGTATATGTATATGTGTGTATGAGAGAGAGAGAGCTAATAATATCGATGATCAATTGTTATCGTTCTAATAGAAGGAGAGACAGACAGACAGAGAAATATTGTGCGAGTGTCTCCATCAACAACAACAACAATAACAACAAGCATTTCTGCCTTACATCATTCTTTCAGTTAATCTAATTCTTTTTAAGTCGTTGCTAACGTGGCGATAGCCTTGAGATGGCGTTAGCACCATAATTTGAGTTGATGTATTTGTTGTGATAAAACCTCAAGTAGGTTGAAAACACCCCACCCCCCCACCCTCCACCCCCCGCCCCGTTGGGATGCTGGGGGTCTTTCAGTATAACCAGCATCCCCGCCTGTTGGAAATTCTGTGCTAGAAATTTCCTCTTTTCTATCGCTCTCTTTGTTTCTGCCTTCTTTTCTTCCTTCACTGTTGTCTCCTTTTTCTGCCTTCCCAGTCCATTCCCCTTTCTTTTTATCATGCAAGCCTTGACACTTTTTTTTTTCTCTTTTCCGCAGTCTATGATGTACTATCTGTGCTGTTTTGCTCTGGCGATTAGGTATGAGATGTAAACACTGGGATGGGCACTGGTTGCCCATTCTGCAGTTTTATTTGCCTTTTTGGCCGTTTTTAAAAATGTATTTTTTGTTTCGCTTTGAAGTATTGTTTTGGTGTTTTTGTTTTTTTTTCCTTTTTTTCGATTATTTTGCAATCTGGGGATGATGAATTAAGCGGATTGGCCGGCGTCCTCAGCATGGTCTATTTGCCATAAGGACCTGAATGGTTGGGATACTGTGTCATGAACTGTTTTGTGGGTTTGTCATAGTGGTTTTGGGTTGCTGTTTTTTGTTGTTGTTGTTGTTGTTTTTTTGTTTGTTTGTTTGTTTTTTGTAGATGACAGTTTTGTGTTGACGCGGTTGAGCATTTGTATGGTTTGACAGTCCTGATATGGCCCTGTGCGGTCGGCTGGACAATAAGCAACGAAAACAAAGGTTGAAAACAAATGTCCCCCCCTAAAGGCCATCCAGTGTTGGTGGAGAGTGGGTCCCACCCTACGTTGTACAGTAATTCTCTTCGTGTTGGAAACCAGGTGTTGGACGCAAAACCTAATGACACCTCTTCAGAGCGAAACAGCTACAGCCAGCTGGGCCCCGTACGTTGATGTTTTTTCCTTTCAGGCGGCCGCCCGGATTTACACTCTGGGCGTGTTCTTTCCGCCCACCATTAAGAGCATGTTCTTTTCTTGCCCACGCTTCTCGACGTTTTCTTCTTTTTGTTGTTGTTCAGGGGATTTTGTGTTTCGAAATGCCGAACTTAGAACCGGTTTGGGGTTTTTTTTCGGGAGGGGTGCGGTGGGGGTGGAGGCGGGGGTGTTTTTTCATATGGTTTTTTGTTTGTTTGTTTGTTTACACTGTAAGATGACACATCAGGACATTATTCTGTCTGCGTTATTCAGTGCCTACAAACTTTCAGACTCTCTCTCTTTCTTCTCCCATGATTGTGCGCATGTGATTAGATAGAGAGAGAAAGACTGAGTGATAAGTCGGAAGGTGCATGGATGGGTGGATAGATAGATACAGACGGGCAGACAACAGAGAGAGACAGAGATAGAGAAAACATAATTGTGCACCTTGAACCTCTTTTGTGTCAAAATGTCATTCACCAATATGCTAATAAGAAGCTTTGAGCATTTGTCAGCATAGGCTGGAAGTTGTGTCTCTTTAGTAAGCAATGTTATATATATATATATATATATATATATATATATATATATATATATATATATATATATATATATATATATATATATATATATATATATATATATATACTATTAACCATTCCTGGACTCTTAAGATTTCGTTTTATACTGACGCATGATTACTTACTCAAAGACGAAAT
>NC_134876.1:11420098-11425098 GCF_041734735.1 Babylonia areolata | reverse complement strand
TGGTTCATTATCGTTCTAGTTTAAGGGAAGGTAGATATGTCTGCATTAACTTCGCACACAACAGAGGATGGCACGTCGAACAGGTGAACAGGGAGTCACACTGAAGGTATATTGAAGAGAACTGCCCGAACATTGTGTGTGTGTGTGTGTGTGTGTGTGTGTGTGTGTGTGTGTACAGACTGTGGCTACTTCTTGATAGGTATTTTTCTCCACTATATATTATAATTTGTTGTTGAAATTGATGTTATATGTTTAACATTTTTCTTTGAAATGGGAAACTAAATTTGACAAGCCATCTGACTGTGACACTTCGCTGGAAACAAAAGATAAGAAAAATGAAAGAAATAAAATAAAGGAATAAGATTGAGATGTTTCCGACCCGTATTATGTCATTGAACTTTGGCTGGGAATGAACTTAGTTTGAAGACTAGGGGTGCAGGTTATTGTTTTGCAAGCAGGGAAGCAGTCAACAGAAAGCATGCGAACAAATAAATCATCGTATGTTGTTCAGGTGAAGGAACGCATTGTGAAGGAGAGTTTAAAAGGCTTCTATGTAGTTTGAACGCAAAATGAAGAGGATCAAGGTGTTTGCATGTAAAATGTAACTGATTGCGGATAAATTTCTTAGTTTTAGATTATTTCGTTACTATTGATGTCGGGGTAACTGTGCGGTAATCATTTAGTATATCTGGGTTCTTTTATTGTTTTTGGACAGGACAGATGGTGGAGTCTTTTGGTATTTTGAAGACTTTACAAAATGCATCACACAGTTCAGACGCACATGTCTTCCATAACCTTCTATAGATATTTTCCAGGCCAGCTACCTTCTCCATGTTCAGTTTAAATAAAACATCGTATTGTTCTCAGAGTCCTGCTCACTTTTCCTATCTTTGATCCTTCCCTGCAGCTTTGACATCACGCTATCTATTCCCCTCCCATACCCCTTTGAAACCGACAGTAAAAATTATTCCGTGTATTGAAAGAAAAATAAACACCTATTCTTCCATTTTCATTTGACAAGCAGCTCTTTTCTATTTTCTCCAGTGATGATTTTTAACCCATACCATGCATCTGCCATTCTTCCTGTCTGGAACTGCTGCTCTATTTAAAGTTTTGAATTCCCTCTGTCCCCTCCTAACTCCCCTCTGAGCTTTTTTCGAAATATTTTATATCTTTCTTATTCTTCACGTGAATTATTACGTTTTTTTTCTCGTTTGAAATGTTTCAACAGCTTTGAGACCATAGCTTTTTGTTGGATAATATCTATCTATCTATCCATATATATATATATATATATATATATATATATATATATATATATGATATATATATATTGACAAAAACTAATATAAGAAGAAAGAACATCCTCTGCTTCATGAACGTTATCCAACGAGTCATTAAGCACACTTCAGTCTGTACAATCAAAAGATAATCACAGCTCACCGGTTCTGTCTTTATTTTAAGTCAGTGGCCTGGAATTAGATGAACGACATCGTAGATGCATCAGCTGATGCTGTGGGGACAGATTTGTACGCATTATGAATGTCCCCCAACGGATAGTCCTACCGTCTTGTCCGGATGAGTGTGGTAAGTAACATATTGTTTAAAAGCAGGAATGGCTTCCCGAAAATCTCATTGTATAAAATCATCTATAAAACACCGGCCGTCGGAAGACATATAAAGGTCACGCACAGTAGGGTTATCGTATTTCCTGCATGTGCATGATACCTGTTCACACACTGGAGCAAACAACATACACCACTGAGAGAGAAAGACACGGCTGAACTCACGTGGCAGGTATTGGGGGGTCTCGTCGGACAGGTTAACTCACTCAGTACGGCCAGTCCTCTCTTCTCCTCTACACAGACCCCTCGGATGTCCAGTGGGTGTCTGAATGACCCAGACTTCAGCTTCCGTCGTCAGAATTGTGGTATTCTCTGTCAACATTCACGTCTTCAGTATAAGAGCCTTCCGCTTGCAATATTTTGATGGTGGTAATTGGGGTGAAACGCTGTTTACGTCGTCCCTTTCGCCGTTCGTATGGAGAGAGTTAAAACCGAAAGAATTTGAAGCCACACTTGCGGTTACCTCTCAAATACTTTCTGCCAACTTGGTTTATATGTTTCTCAAGAAGTATGTCTCTGCTGATTGGTTACCCGAAGGTATGCTCCTTCTGATTGGTCGGCGCTGTCCTCCAGAACATGTTTCTAACTGGTATTTGTGCTTTATCCCAAAATCTGTCTCATGAATGTTTGTTTGCTCTTTTCCGATTCCCCCTGCCCTGTCTTGCTGCTTGAAGGCTTTTCTTCCAAACATGTGCCTGTTTTTGTTTTTTTGTTGTTGTTTTTTTGTTTGTTTGTTTGTTTTTGTTTTGTTTTTGTTTTTTTGTTTGTTTTTTGTTTTGTTTTGTTTTTTGTTTGTTTGTTTGTTGTTGTTTTTTGTTTTTTTTTGTTGTTGTTGGTTGGTTGTGCTTTTGTTAACTGCTGTTTTTGATGATTCTTTTCTCTCAAAACGTGTATTTTTTCTATTGTTTTGTCGCAACACATTAGTCCCTGCTGAATGGATGATCAAGGGCACGCACGCGAACACAAACACATATACAAACAAACAAATAAATACATAAACAAATAAGATAAACAAGAAATGGTTGACTGTGAATGAAATTAACCGATTGAGAGAGGGGTATCGGGGGCGGGGCACAGTGTGTGTTTCCGACAGACAGAGCGTATGTGTACGAAGAAACGAAGAACAAATCAACAAAATAGTTCCATTTGAGGGACAAAGATAAATACATATCACAGCGTTTTCGTATCCATAACGAATAATACATAGAGAAAGTCAGAGCACTTGAAACAGCCACACAGAAAATGTGATGTGAGAAATAAGACAACTGTGAATGATAAAGGAACTCTGAGACAGCGGGGGGTGGGGGTGTTGGGGGGGGGGGAGACAGACAGAGAGGGGGAGAGACAGACAGAGACACACAGAGATACGGAAAGACACAAAAGGAAGAGAGGGATGATAGGAGAAAAGGAGAAAAAGAAAGGTGCATTCTAAGTTATTCAAAGCCTCTTGCCCCGGAGATGAGGTCAACAAAGGCATAAGGTTGGGTACGTGGCGATAACAACAAAATGAGAGATCGAGAGAGACAGAGAGCGTCTGACTGTCACGACAATGAAGAACAAAAAATAGAAGATGTGTATTTGGGAGGCATCGCGATGTCTGCCTTCGTCAGGAAACAATTTACCACTTCAAACAGGAGGCTGTTCCCAATACAAAAAGGAAAATAGACCTGGAGCTACACGTCAGATATTTACTGTAGCCAGCCTCCCTCTCCCCTGATTCCCAGTATGTCATATCATAATTGGATGTTTGCGCGTGCACACAGAGTCTGTGTTTGGGACTGAAGGTAAGCCGGAAGTCAGGATACCGCATAAAGTCTCCATATACCGTTCGATTTTCTCTTATATATATAAAGTACTTCCTACAAAACTATCCTCTTTAAAGAAGATAGAGAGGGAAGGCGGGAGGGAAAGAGAGAGAGAGGTGCAAGTATGCAAGTATCCAGTCATGAATGCATGAATGGACACGCACACACACACACACACACACACACACACACACACACACACACACACATTTGAACACAAAGTTTCTCTCTCTCTCTCTCTCTCTCTCTCTCTCTCTCTCTCTCTCTCTCTCTCTCTCTCTCTGGGCGATGCCTAAAATCTTTATCCTTGAGTAATAAAGTTTTTGAAACTTGAATCTTGAATCTCTCTCCCTCTCTCTCTCTCTGTCCTTTTCTTAGATTGAAGCATTTGTCTGTAAATTCACTATTTAATGAGAAGAATTGTTCATTTCACTTATTCTCTCCTACTGTCGTGTTATACTGTCTTATAACTTGACCAGCCAGTTATGGTTATAATATATCTGTAGATCCAAATAACGGTTCCATACACAACATTGCCCTTCACTTGTCAATGCTGTCAAGATACAGCTGAACTTACCACTCATACTGTTCACATATTTTGACATCACTGACCTCCTTTTAGATTCGCAGCCTCAAGGTGCAGGTACAAAATTATTTATTGGTTTACATTGCCTTTCCCTTCCCAGCAATACGATGTATGTCATGATTGTTTATAACATCCATTGCAGGCAGCTTTGGGAAGTCATCGAATCGAAAATCCCCTGATAAATGAGAACACCCCAAAATGTAAGTGGGGTATTGATATTTCTCATTGAGGCGGACTGTTCGCTGCTGTTTCTGATATATCTGTCGAGTCCACCGGAGAGAAACTGCAGTCATGCCAGCCATAACTAATGGATCTTTGCCGCAAAGAGAATATAGAATTTAAAATGACCGGTGTAAGCTCACGATGTCTCGCAGTCCCACGATTTCTCTCAGTTTGAGAGAAATCTTGGGATTGCAAGAAATCGTGGTCGTTCTCCTCTTCTTTTTCTTTCTCTCATTTTTTCTCTGAGGTATATATTAGAAAAAGACAAGAGACTAACTCATATGACAAAGGAAATGTTTTTGATAAAAATAAGGCGGACTTTCCACGATTTCTCACACATTGTGAGAAATCGTGGGGGGCGCGAACACGATTTCTCGCAATCGCACGATTTCTCTCAAAGTGACAGAAATCATGGGCTTACAGCCCGCTTTTGTTGGTGTTAATGGGTCCAGACCTACTTTTCCACATTTACTCCCATCCTTTCTGCTATGTTTCATGTTGATCAAAACAGCCGTTGTTTTTTTTATATTGATGAAAGAATTGTTTTCTTGCATTTGTTTTCCTCCGTGATCGAGTTGATTTTGTTAGCAATCAGAATATTAGCATGAGTTTACGTTGCCCACCACAGTATCTTCCATGTGGTGGTTGAGCATGCCTGTCTCCGCTGTTGAATAATTTGCGTTGTCCCTCTGTTATTTCGGTATGGTCCCCCAAAATGATTATCTGCTGATAAGTTGTTTTCTGCGACCTCCAAACGGCTTT
>NC_134876.1:11407598-11415098 GCF_041734735.1 Babylonia areolata | reverse complement strand
GATTATGGTTTCCCCCCCAAAAGGAGTCTTCTTTGTGATTAGCAGTTGTGGTTGACAATTAGTTCCTCCAAACCTTTGTTGTCTGAATGTTCGTTCGTTTCTGCAGAACATGTCAGCGCTGATTCTTTACAGTTAAAGCCCCACCCCCCCCCCCCAACCACCACTAAACTCGATAAAAAAATTTAAAAAACGTGGATGAACAGCAGCAGTGTTTTGTAACATACGTAAAATGGAGCTTTGGAAAAAAAATGCAGATATAATTTCAGATCGTAATCAAGAAATGCATAAAAATGTGTATATAAATATTGAATAATAGGGAGAGAGTGAGCTGGAGAAAAGCGTTAGATTGAGTGGGAACATTTTCTACTTGCCAGTGTTCTGCGAAGGATTAAAAATACGAGACGTGCATATGAATAATTTCGACATTCAAGTGTTATAGTATTGCCAACCTTGATCAGCAGCCAATTTCTCACTTACAGAAAAAAAATTAGAACACATAGGCCCCAGCGTGTTTCCAGTTGCTCTTCCCAATGCCAGTGCCAACCTCCAATATTTCTAGATGAGTATATCATCGTGCATGAGCCCAAACAATGTCCTGGGGCCTGAAGACACGTCAGAAGTTAGGCAAGTTTTGGTAAAGCGAACTCCGCATCCACTTGATAAATGTGACATGCAAAAACAATGTGTTTAAACATAATGTTTATGTACACACACACACACACACACACACACACACACACACACACACACACACACACACACACACACACACAAGCGCGCGAATGAAAACGACAGGTTAACGACACAGAGAGAGAAATGATGAAAGAGGGATATACGGAGAGAGGCGTATGGGAGAAGCAGTCTGGTCGATGAAAATCTGTTTCAGCATGTCTTGGTTCATCATCGTTCCCAACTTCATGGAATATAAAAAAAAAATATCCGAGACATTTCGTGCTTGGATGATGTGGGCATCGCAGTGTCACATCTTCACTCAGGAGCCAATTTACCCTCCCAGACAGCAGGGGTGTGCATCGTTTGAAGGGATAAATGCACGCAATGGCTGCCCCAAATGTGCTTTGACTGATTGCAGTTACCCTCAAATACTTCCTGCTAACTTGGTAAAATAGCCACAAGTTTATATTATCTGTTGATTGGTTGCCCCGAATTTGCTGATTGGTTCGGCCTTTTCTTCAGAACATGACTTTGTCAACTGACTGTTGTTTTCCAAAAAACATATCAGCTAATTGTTTACTTTAGATTTCCCCCCAAATCTGTCCAGTTACCCCTGTCCGATCCTGCACGAAAAACATGCAGATGCTGATTGTTTGTATTTTTGTTCTGAAACAAGTTTATGCCAGTGACATTTTCCACTGAAGAGAGACTGAGCAAGTGTGTGGTGGGCTCAAGTGTGAGTGTGTGTATGCTAGGCTGAATCTGTCGGGGCAGTGAAGAATAAGAAAAACAAGGTGTTCTGTGGGAGGCATTAATGTGCCCACCTTCGTCCGAAACCAATTTACCACTACAAACAAAAGAGTGTTCCCCACACAAAAAGAAAAAATAAACGTGGAGCCATAGTGTGGGTATTTGCTGTTGTCCGCCTTCCTCTCCCCTGCCTCGTACTGTGTGTGTGTGATTGGATGTCTACGCTGCACCCACATTGTCTTGGGGATCGAAGGTCAGCTAGAAGTGCGTCAAGATCACCGTTGAAATCATCACTTTCATACACCGTTCACTTTTTCTCTGAAATGCAAATAGTACTGCTTACAAACCTATTCCCTTCGAGGAGAGAAAGAGAAACAGACAGCAAGAGAGACACAGACAGGCGGACAGAGAGACAGACGTCTGGTGATGGCCAAGATATATACATGGGATATGATGTGTATTGGTGGTGAAGGCATTGCACCGTGACAGTTTCATCAGCAGTCAATTTACCACCACAAACAGGGAGGGGTCCCTTCCTCCCACACTTTAATAGGCAAGGAAATTGGTTCCCGCTGCGGTCGCCCCTGAAATATGTCTCAGCTGACTGGCATTTATGGTCACACTTAAAATATATCTTCGCTGTTTGACTGACATCACTTTGGAAATTTATCTCTGCTGAATGGATTAGTCATGTTTGCCTCCAAAATCAGCTCATCTTCGTCTGCCCTTAAAAATATGTCTCAACTGACTGCAGTCATGCCAGAAATACGTCTGCGCAAAATAGTTATTTTGTCTCGCTGCCACAACTTTCATGCTACCTCATTGGTATAACCCTCTAGCCAACCATGTACCACCTCTCATAAACAGCCACGCGCAGACTCGTTTTCTCGTAGTCTTGGCACCAGCAGTCCGCGGAGAGATATCACCGCTGGGCCAGGAGGTTACCAACAGAGAAATGTTTGCAGTGATGCACAATAGAGCCTATTTTAGAAGCAAAGTTTCAATAAACTTTAGGTTAAAAAAAATAAAATTGTTGCCGTTATTGTTTATATGATATTTATGAGGATTTATAAAGCTGGTCCATATAAAACAGAAACGAAATTAACGTTTGCCCACACACACCTGAAAACCAACCAAACAAAAAGTGCTTAAATGTTACTTTTCAATGTATATCAAATATGGCATGTAAATTAAGCATTACACACCAACAGTAAAGAGTGGTAACTCTGTGCACAAGGTACACAACTTCAAGTCAGTGCTGCTTATGCTACCGATTCAGCTGGCACTCTGGTAAATAAAAGGTACATTGGAACAAACCCAGACACTTCCCCTAAAAAGAAAGCCCGGGCTTGTCATACCGATCACTTACATGTGCACACAGCAGCAATGACAGAAGAAATGTGCAAACACAAATTAGCTTTTTATTCAAGACTGACATAGCCTTTTAATCCTGAATAAGCTGCACAGAACACACGGACAATACAGAACAAACACATGCTGCCCCTGTGGTATTTTGAATTGAAATTAGTAAACAATGAGGCCAGGAGAATTTGTGTTGGCACATTTCTTCTGTCACTGGTGCTGTGCGCACATGTTAGGTATAAGGACAAGCCCAGCGCTTCCTTTTTTGGGGAAGTGTCTGCGTTTGTTTCAATGTACCTTTCATTTATTTACCCGTGTGCTAGCTGAATCGGTAGTGAAAGCAGCATTGACTTGAAGTTCTGTACCTTGTGAACAGAGAGAGTTACCACTCTTTACTATTTGTTAATCATTTGTTCTCCTGACTTCATTGTTTCTTAATTTCTAGTCTTATACACCATTCTTACTTAATACGAAGGCGCAATCATGGCAAGATATAAACGTGCGATGTTGATCATCACTCGTAGTCGATGAGAAGGTATACCTCAGCATCGCCGGTTGACTGGATGCAATGTGTCTGAACAGGGCTGATCAATGGAATTTGGCCATGGAGTGCCATGACACGTGATTGATAAACGTATGGGCACAGTAGTTCTCTTTCGATCTGAGGTCTAGCTACTTTTGTGGATGAGGCTGCACCATATTGAGCGGTCCTGTGTAAATGGCGGTTTCAACATCAAGAGACGTCCTTGAAGCATTTTTCTGTCTTCCAGTTCCGCTTTCTACCATAGATGAGCTTGGGATACGCTCATCTGACATCCTGACAACATGTCCCAACATCATGAAGATATGAAAGATAAAAAAAAAGAAAATGAAACAAAAAAGAAACCATACTTCAAAATTACAATTGCAAGCTATTGCAATAACATGAAACGAAATACAATACTTATGTAATTAATTTAATAAAACAAGCAATGGTTGGCAAAGGATAAGGTGAAACAGAATAACAGGAGAAGGGAAATGATGGAAAATAAACCTAAGTGCAGACGGACAGAAAGAATCCGCAATCGACTCAAAAGCAACTCAAATGGGGAATGGGAAAAGGAAGAAAAAGAATGAGATGGTATCACCACTGAAGAAGGTGGACGGTGAAAGTGGGGACGGTTCAGAGTTAGGACTTCATCAGCGGTCTGAACTTTACCTGGGCACTCCATCCTTGAGGTCAAAAGCCTTGGAAAACTGAGGCCACAGATGGACTGTTTACAACTGTTTCCCAAAATTCGTTTCTGCTGACTGAACATTTGCAGTTGCTCCATAGATGTGCATTATCTGATCGGCTCCATTCTGTTGACCTATAAGATATCATAGAAAATAGTTTTGAAAGCCATCAAAATCAATTTGGTGTTCATATGATTTCTATGATGAAGAAACAATTCTGCTAAAAAATGACGGGGAAAATAGACAATTTATTTGTATCAGTTTGGTCAGCTTGCTTATCATTATCCAGGTACACAATTACGCACACACTCACACACGCATGCACGCATATACAAGCGCGCGCACACACACACACACACACACACACACACACACACACACACACACACACACTCACACACACACATGCACACACATGCGCACGCGAGTTGAATGTAATACGAGATGGCTGAAGAGAAAGAATGGGGAAGATACAGACAGGCAGACAGACAGACAGCTAGAGAGCTCAGCACGATCTTTTTATTCCTGCAAACGTTTAAAGGAAATTGACAAATGCGAGACGTACGCGGGGATGCTTGGGGCCTACGCATCCAATTTACAATCACAAACAGAAGGGGTTGCTCCGTCCAAGAGGTTAACTCTCTCCATACGAATGGCGAAAGAGACGACGTTAACCCCAATTACCATCATCAAAATATTACAAGCGGAAGGCTCTTATACTGAAGACGTGAATGTTGACAAAGAATACCACAATTCTGACGACGGAAGCTAAAGGTTGGGTCATTCAGACACCCACTGGACATCCGAAGGGTCTGTGTAGAGGAGAAGAGAGGACTGGCCGTACTGAGTGAGTTAAAGGAAGTTGACAAATGCGAGATGTACGCGGGGATGGTTGGGGCCTACGCATCCAACTTACAATCACAAACAGAAGGGGTTGCTCCGTCCAAGAGGTTAAAAGCTGCTGACATTGGAGACACGCATAATCTGTTTTTGGATGTCCTCCCACATGATGTCTTCACTGATTGGTTATTTATGGATGTTCCAAAAATCGCTTCTAATAAATGAAAGGTCTTGATGGCATGCAAAATATTTCTGGAAAATGAACGTTTGTGAGTGATCTGTTAGTGACATCCTAACTCTTTTGGCGATATACAATTGAAGAGCAAAACACAAAAATGAAACGGAAATAAACGATTTGAAATCAAACTGGTTACATGATCTCACTTTGATTTTAAAACGTTTATTTGAATTATCACTGTTACAAACTGGCAAAAAGTTTATATCCTGTTGGTCTTCTGTGTGGGTGAAATATCCACTGATTGTTTGCTTGTTTGTTTTGCTTTTTTTCCGTTTCTGATCATTGAATTGCTTTCTTGTTCTTCCTCCTTTTTTCCACAGCAGATATGCTTTGTGGCTGTACTAAAAATAAAACACAGCTACAACAACCAAATACTGGTAAAATCTTCTTCTTGGCTAGAATAGTTAACTGCCACTGTTGACATATCTTATGAGTCCAGGGAAGGCGAAACTGTGGTCATATCAGGCATACATATGGCTCTCGCCAGAAGAGGGAATTCAAATGGCCCCTATATGCTGTCTTCCTATCCATCATACCCACCACCAACCACAGACATCACAACCACCCTTTCTTTTTTTTTCTTTAAAAAAAATTATTTTTAACTATCAGATATCTTTGTGAAGTAACATATAGATAGATGGATTGATAAGATAGATAAGCACTTTGTAGGCGAGAATTGAAAGCATTATTATTACTATCATTATTATTATTATATTATCATCATCTCTTTTCTTTTTTTTTCTTTCTTTCTTTTTTCTTGTTTATTTATTTATTTATTTATTTTCAATTCAAATATTCATTTCCTTCTCTTTTTTTCTTTTTTTCTATTTTCTCAAGGCCTGACTAAGTACGTTGGGTTACGCTGCTTGGCAGATGTGGTGCAGCGCATATGGATTTGTCCGAACGCAGTGACACCTCCTTGAGCTACTGATACTAAAACTGAAAGTAGTGTTCCATATTATATATTCCTGTATGCTTCCTTTTCTTCGCTGGCTTTGAGAGAACATTCTAGCAAATCCTTTTCTTGAACTAGCAACCACGTGGAAATCCTTCAATTCTAGTTAAGTTATAACTAGTTATTTATTCGTTGAAATGTGATACGTAGAAGTGATGATCTTTTCATTATATGCATTAGGAACCTTTTTTTTTTTGTATGTGTTCATCCTTGAATAATCCATATTTCTCAGCAAACAATATTTTCGTCACAACTGCAATTTGTATTCTTCTTTTCAGGTGCAGGCAGACTGTTATTAGACACATTATGCAGATGAAACGAGAGCAGCAAGAAAACCCAGGTGAGTTATGGTGCGCTGGACAGCGCTGATTGCACAATTATCCTTCAGGGCAAAAAGAAAAGAGACAGGAACGGTCTCTCAATTTGGTCATTATGCGTAGCATCTCAAGTGTGAGCGCGCGCACGCGCACACACACACACACACACACACACACACACGCGCACACACACACACACACACACACACACACACACACACACACACACACACACGCTCACACGCCACAGAGGCAGAAGAGAGGCAGACAGAGAGAGCGAAAGAGAGACACAGAGAGAGAGTTTGAAAAGAAGCTAGGAATACTGCTGGATCCCGACAAACAGACGGAGGCATACACAAGCAGTCAAGCGAACACTTCTGTGCTGGCAATTATTTCAGGGCCGAAAGCAACCGTTGCGGGTATCTCATAATTACGTGTAAAACGCATCACGCAACGAAGCTTATTTTCCCTGCAATATTTGCATCTTTGTTGCTTTCAGGCATTTTTCCACAGGTCTGCTTTATCAGCTTATAACTCCCTTGGGCGCTTTGGGGTCATTCAGCGAAATAAGTTCTGAGATAGCGGAATGCTTTTTGTATGTATGTGTGTGTGTTGGGGGTGGGGGCGTCCTGTATGCGTGTGTACGTGTTTGTATGTGTGTGTTCAATTGTTATGTATGGATGTGTGGGTGGGTGGATGATATTGGCATTGAAGTGCAGTTCTCAACCTCTCTCTCTCTCTCTCTCTCTCTCTCTCTCTCTCTCTCTATATATATATATATATATATATATATATATATATATATATACATATATATATTATGTGTGTGTACATATATATATATATATCACACGCACACAGAGACACAGAGAGAGAGAGGGGGGAGAGAGAGAGAGAGAGAGAGAAAGCGAGAGAGGGTTTCTCTCTCCAGCCCTCTCCATTTTTTTATCTTGTTCTCTTTTTCTGTGTGTACGTCTCTCTGCACTTCTCTCTCCCTCTCTCTCTGTTTTTTTCTGTCTGTCGTTTTGTCTGTCTATCTGTCTGTCTGTCTGTCTCGCTCTCTCTCTCTCTCTCTCTCTCTCTCTCTCTCTCTCTCTGTCTCTGTCTCTGTCTCTCTCTCTCTCTCTCTCTCTCTCTCTCTCTCTCTCTCT
>NC_134876.1:11347598-11405098 GCF_041734735.1 Babylonia areolata | reverse complement strand
ATAACACTTTTTTTTCCTTCCTGACCGAAGCACAGACTAATTAATTGGATACCCAATGGCCTGGCATTCAATATTCATGCAATAAGCTAGAATTGGGCGTCACGCGTACGCGCACAGAGTGTCTGCGTGTGTGTGTGTGTGTGTGTGTTTGTGGGAAGTCGGGGTTAGGTGTCTGACTGCGTGTCTGTGTCTGTGTCTGTGTCTGTGTCCGGTGGATTAATTCTACACACAATCGGGAACTCGCAGGTTTGCGATAGCAGGAGGCAGAGAGAAGGGGTTGTGGAGAGCGATACAGACACAGAGAGATAACAAAGACAGAAACAAAGAAATAACAATACGCAAGTATGTTCTAGCCTCTCTCTCTCTCTCTCTCTCTCTCTCTCTCTCTCTCTCTCTCTCTCTCTGTCTCTGTCTGTCTGTCTCTGTCTGTCTGTCTGTCTGTCTGTCTCTCTCTCTCTCTCTCTCTCTCTCTCTCTCTCTCTCTCTCCGTCCCTCACCTTCCCCCATCCTCCACCCTCCGTCCTTCTACCTCACTCTCCCTCCCTATCTCTATCTTCTTCCCCCTCTTACCTCACCTTTCTGCCCTCTTCCTCCTCCACCTTCCTGCCTCCTACCTCTGTCCCTCTCTCTCTGTGTCCCTGTTTCTCTGTCTCTGTCTCTCTCTCTCTCTTTCTCTCTCTCTCTCCTCCCTTTTAAAAGTCTCCCCCGGTGCCATGCATGTGCGAGCGCATTATGAGAGAAGGTCGATTACTTGTCTGCGGCCTTATCTCCGCGCAGCCAGGCGGAGTTCACTCGGCACTCTTCCCTCCCTTTCCTTTTGTACACACACACACACACACACACACACACACACACACACACACACACACACATTTACGCATCACACACACGAACTCACCACAATCACAAACGTACCACCCACACACACACACGCGCGCGCGCGCACGCACACGCACACACAGGGCTAGGCTGTGTCTCCCAAGGATGGCAGTGGCTGTCCTCACTGTCACGCTAGAGCAACGTATGTAGTAGTACCTCCAGTGCTTCTGCCGCGGCTCTCGAACAAGGGTGCCGCAGAGTCAGAGAAAGAGACAGACAGACAGAGATATACGCCGAGTATGAGCTGTGTGTGATGTGCCACACGCGGTTTTCGAGGGTAGGTTGGTTGTTGTGTGTGTGTTTGTTTTTCGTTGTCGTTTTTTGTTTGTTTTGTTTTTTTCTCCGAACACGTCACAAGAAAGTGTGGGTGGGTTTTACATTCATTTAATGGTGTTTCTTTTCCTTGTTTATTTGCGCTGTATTTATTTGGCGCAATACCTATCCACCCACATCCCCTTTTTGTGTTGCAATTTGTTTCGTTTAGTGATTTTTTTTTTCTTTTACCTTCTTTATTCGTTGTTTTGCTTTAGCGTTATCTGTTGGTGTTTTTGTTTGTTTACGCTTACTTTGCCCCCTACCCACAACCCGCGCATCTCTTTTTCTTTTTGTAAATATATTGCGATTTGTTTAGTTGTATTTTTGTTGTTGTTTACCTCATTTATTCGTTGATTTGCTTTTCCTTTATTTGTTGGCATTTCTATTCTTTTTGCTTCCTATATTACCCTCTCCCACACTTTTGTAAATTGTATTATGATTCGTGTATATATATATATATATATACATATATATATATATATATATATTGTTTGTTTGTTTGTTTTTTGGTCGTTTATTTCATTCTTTCCATTGCTTCTTTGTTGTGGGGAGTTTGCTCGATTCTCTCCGACTCTGGCTCTGTCTCTCTCTTCTGGTTTTTCACCCTTTCACCGTTTTTCTTCATTCTTTTTGTGAATTGTCATCTTTTGATTCTAAATCATACTTGTTCTGGTGATCCAAAAGTCGCAGTATTTTTACAGAACACTATATATTATTTTTCTCCGTGTTTGTTCTTATATGAAATATCCGCAGCATATATATACATAGTTTTACCAGCTTGCTAAATTGTAACGAGTTTTGTGGTAAAACGTTTGATGCCACTGGTTTGAAAGTAATATACATTTTATGCAGTATGTTGGAGTGAGAGATGCTTTTTGATGTGCATATTAACCCATTTGTGGAATTCGCTTCAAAAACTTTTGCTCAAGAGGGACTGAGAAAGAGACAGAGATTAGACTGATTAGGAAAATCGAATTTCTGCATGCTTTCAAGCTGAGAGTAACAAATAGTGAAAGTCTTGCTCAGAAGTTATCTTACTGATTTTGATCTTTTTTGTTTCATAACATTCATCAGTATGTGTGACAGGATATAAAAACGAAATTCAACCCTCCTCCTCCTCCTCATTTTATTGTTTATTTTCAGGTTCAAGACGGCAGTTAACCCGTGTCCCAGAATACACTGCCTGCTCAAATGCCTCAAAACAGCGTGGGAGCATCTTATGTGAAAGAGCACAACAAGTCTGTCGTCCACAACAACAAATAAAATGGTGACATTCAGGTGAACTCACTGCATACAACAACATAAGTTAAACGACGAACAGTTGTGACATTATACTGATATTTTGCTGCACAGGAAAACGTTGTCTGCTGGCCTTGGTCATGAACAAGCGATATTGACGTCACAGTGACGTAGATTTGCCTCGTTGATCCTTCAAAGCAATGGTGGCGGTGCTGTGACTATTTTGTACGACGAACTTGCAGCAGTACGTCAAAACGACGTGGGTGTACTGCCAATACAACGCAGTATCACTGTGGCTCGTTCGCAACTGATGGAGCGGTGGTGTCACTGTGAAGTCTCTCGGGCACGCATGGACTAGCGAAGGGGTTGAGGTTCAGAGTTCTTTGTCGACTGTGTGATGTGTCCGGTGATTCAGGCGGCTTGTGGGTGTGAAGTATGACCAGCTGGAGAACCAGGATGTACATCTGGGTGACAGTGTTACTCTTCTGTCGACTGGCCAACCCTCAGTCCAGTGAGTCTGTTGTCTGTCGTCTCTCCTTTCTTCTTCTTTATATATATATATATATATATATATATATATATATATATATAGAATTAATAGTACCACGTGTTCCACTGATCGAATGTTCAGAATGATCGTAGGCACCTATTTGATTGCAGACATCTGGTATAAGTATTGTATTAATCAAATGTTTGGTTCAGTTATGTTTTACTGTATTGTCTCTTCAAGCATATAGATTGAAAATTTTGTTTAAATCAGGCGAAGAGTGTGTGTGCGCACGAAAATCAAGGCGAAAAGTCTGTGTGTGTGTGTGTGTGTGTGTGTGCTTTTGGTCTTTAGCTCGTGTGTTGCATTTCTGTTATAGTGATTTCGTGCCCCTCTGGACTGTTGGTAAACTAATAAGATTTTGAGGGCCTTTGTATATTCTTCAAACAGATGAGATTTTGTGAATGTTGAAACTCAATGTCTCAAACTTTTCAGACAACATCCAGTTCTGCGTTTCCATTATTTCGTACGTTCTGTGGCACAAAATGATATAGGTATGAGATAAATAAGTAACTTTAAAAGGGAAAAACAAACAAGAAACAACAACAAAACACAGCCGTGCATGTAAGTTGTGTTCAGTTTTATATATGTTGCACTGTGTGTTGTGCGGTGTAATATTTACAAGTTGTTATTTTGTTTTCAGAACGTGAATGAAATTTGATTTAAATTGAAATATGATAATAAAGTGGTATATTACAACGGTCATAATCACGATGGACGTCATTTAGAATTAATAAGCGTTGTTAGTGTAGTTATTTTTCGGTTCTTAATTGTCTTTGCAGTTTACCTGTACTTTTTTTTTTCCTTTTCATTGTTCACTGTTCTCAGATAAGTGAAATGTTCATACATGTGTTAGTATCATTTAATATGATCTGAAATCATGTGCATGTAAATGTATATTTCATTTTTTTTTTTTTATTGTGAGCAGCATACACAACCGCACATGAATTTCTTTTAAAGAAGTAATCAGGTTGACTTGGTAGGTGATAATAAAAGTAATAATAATGAATATAATGATGATAGTGATAATAGTAATAATGATGATAATGATAGTGAACAGCAATCACGAGGAGATGAAAATATATATCGTCAGTTACTACATGTGTAATCCAAATTTCCGGTTTATTTTTTTAATAATAATAATAATAATATGCAGGCTTATATAGCGCCGTAGCCCCATCTCAAATGGGGCTCACCGTGCTTTACATACAATAAGATATACAAATTTAAGACTAAGTGACATAAAATATGCATAGAAAATAAAACAGAATAGAAAAGAAGTAAAATAAAATAGAATAGATTAATAAATAAATAGACATAGTCTCACATCACATTTGCTAAAATATATATTTCAGACTATCTCACATAAGGCTAAAATCTACACACTTCAAACTAAGTGATATATATATATATATATATATATAGAGAGAGAGAGAGAGAGAGAGATAGATACATACATACATACATACATACATATACACCCACACCCACCCACCCACACACACACACACACACACACACACACACACACACACACGAACATACATATGTATACATGCACATACATACACGTGTATATATATATATATATATATATATATATATATATATATATATATATATATATACATATATATGTCGGGGGGGAGTGTATATGTATGTATGTATGTATATATATGTATCTCTCTCTCTCTCTCTCTCTCTCTCTCTCTCTCTCTCTCTCTCTCTCTCTACACACACACACACACACACACACACACACACACACACACACACACACACTGTAAAATCATCACAGGCAATATCATAATCTCACATCACACAGGCCCCAAAACTGGTTAACTGGTTGATACAGTGTGTGTGTGTGTGTGTGTGTGTGTGTGTGTGTGTGTGTGTGTGTGTGTGTGTGTGTGTTTAAGTTCTAGAAAAATCGCAGATTTAGGTCGTGTTTTGGAAGAAAATTTGATATTTCTGAATCACTGTGCGTTTCTCTTCGTGGAATATAGCCTACGTGATAGTGGAAGACTTGGTGGCCCCGCCGAAAATCAGATGAGTGTGTCCGGGTGATTCATTTGGGGATAGGGTTATACCGGGCAGCAGACGAGATTTTTATCACCAAAAACAGTTTTTTGTTTTCCCCGAAGTTCTCGGTTTGCAGACGTGAAGCCACAATGCAGACCTAAAGATAATAGAAACGTTATCTGACCGAAAGAAGTAAACTATTATCCTGCACAGTCCCATTTAGCTGTTTTCACCTAGTTGTCAGCTCTTTCTCAAAGGGTTTTCTTTTCTTTTTCTGTTCACACAAATGTTTACAGATACAATATATATTTCGTACATTGGGAAGTTAGAACATTACATTACACTGAATATCAATAATTCAACATAAGAATGACATTGGCAGAGCAAGAAATATTCAGTCACACATTGATTCGTTGTGATCCACAGAGTTTTCTTTTTTCAAACAGCTTAGTTAAGCCAACTGTAGTTGAATCAGTAAAAGACCGGAAAGACAGCATCAAAGTAACGAAGAGGTACCTCCCCAGTTCCTCCATAAATGCCGTGCTACAGTACTGGATGGAATGCAGCCAAAGCAAGCCATCACCATTTGGTCCTTTAGCGCTTTGCAAAGGCTTATGATCCCAAGTTCTTAGAGGATTTACCGGAGTTATGATCCCAAGTCCTTTATGGATTTACCAGGTTTATTATCCCTAGTGCCTTAGGGATTTGCCATGCTTGTGATTATTCCTATCTGCCAACAAGAGAGAGGAAGTCTCCAACACATTCAAGCATGGGAACAACCTCCCTTACATGAGATTTGACTGCATTTGTGGTATGGCCGACAGAGGTGACCATTCCAGGACTGAAGGGAACTGGGCCTGTCTAACATCAGCAAAACTGCAGCAAGTTAAGATGGGCAGGAAGAAGGTCTTCTTTTTTTCTTTTTTCTCTCTTTTTTTTCCGTCCGTGACTGGAACTCGTAACCTTCTGAATACGCTCAAGCAACTGAAAGAAAAAAAATCCCACTCAGTTTTACATACAAGAACATCAAATGGAGACGATGGAATGTTTGTTCGTTTGTCTATCTATCTGTCTACCTGTCTGTCTATCTATCTATCTATCCTATTGACCGACCATTCTGACTATCGATATCCGATAGCTAGCGCTGGCTACTGAATAGTATAACTCTTCAGCAGTCGTCGGACTTTTCGTTCTGGGAACAATGAGAAAAAAAATATTGATTTGTAGCCCCGCGTGACGGTGTCCTGGAAAGGAGTCCTGGTTCATATCCTGTGTTGAAAAAACATAGTTCCCCACAAGATGGCCGGATTTAAACGAGATTACGAACTGTTTTCAGCTTCAGTTTTCAAGGAGGCCCTAAAGCGTGTGCGGACTGGTCCATGTACGCCTCACCACGTCTGCTGTATACGGAATTTTTATTTATTTTTTTTTTTTTTTTTTTTTATCACAACAGATTTCTCTGAGAGCACGTCGCTACACAATAGCGCCACCCATTTTCTTATATTTTTTTTCTGCGTGCAGTTTTATTTGTTTTTCCAGTCGAAGTGGATTTTTCTACAGGATTTTGCCAGGAACAACCCTTGTGTTGCAGTGGGTTCATTTACATGCGCTAAGTGCATGCTGCACACGGGACCTCGGTTTATCGTCTCATCCGTCTAGTGGAGGGGGAAACAATATCGGCGGCTGAGCCGCGATTCGAACCAGTGCTCTCAGATTCTCTCGCTTCCTTGGCGGACGCGTTACCTCTAGGAAGAAAAGAAGAAAATGGCACATTCCTTACCAATGCATAAGCCTTTCGCTTTGCACGGACCTGGAGAGCCTACCAAATGCTACAGGAGGGAGTAGAATAGGGGAAGAAACCATATTCATAAACTGTGACTCCAAAACAGTTAGCCAGTATGCAAAAATACAAATAAATGTGAAAAACTGAGAAAAAAACCCCTCAAAACCAGTATCCAGAATGAAAAATCAGACAGAGCGAGAGACAGACAGACAAGACAGAGGAACATGAGATGAGTGACTAAATGGAAATACAAAATAATCTATTTTAAATATAGATAAATAATAATAATAATGATATTTATATAGCGCTGAATCTTGTGCAGAGACAAATCAAAGCGCTTTCGCACCAGTCATTCACACGCATGCATAACTCTAAAACTGTAGAAACTAAAGACAAGGAAGGGCAGGCAAGGGAGGCTATTTTGGGAAGAGGTGGGTTTTAAGGCCAGACTTGAAAGAGCATGAATGAACAAATGAATACATAAACAATTATGAAATAGATAAGTACGAGAAAAAAAAATAGACATAAAAATTTCGAACATGATAATCAATTTTCAGCATATAGAACAAGTTTCTGGAACCAAAGAAGATAGCATATTTCCCGATTTTTTAATAAGACACAGTAATGATCGGGTCACTAGAAATCGTCAGTACATGTAAGAAGAATTAAATGCACGGTATAACGGGCGCAATAGCCGAGTGGTTAAAGCGATGAACTTTCAATCTGAGGGTCCCGGGTTCGAACCTCGGTAACGGTGCCTGGTGGGTAAAGGATGGAGATTTTTCCGATCTCCCAGGTCAACATATATGCAGACCTCATAGTGCCTGAACCCCCTTCGTGTGTATACGCACGCAGAAGATCATTTACGCTCGTTAAAGATTCTGTGATCCATGTCAGCGTTCGGTGGGTTATGAAAACAAGAATATACCCAGCATGCACACTCCCGAAAACGGAGTATGGCTGCCATCATGGCGGGGTAAAAACGGTCATACACCTAAAAGCCCACTCTTGTACACACGAGTGAACGTGGGAGTTGCAGCCCACGAACGAAGAAGAAGTAGAAATGCATGTTAGACACACGAGAGATACTCACTGTGTCTGCCTTCATGACTAAGCGATTATTGTCATCAGCAGGTGACATAGTAGTCGGTGTCCAGTTTATACGTTGATTCAAAACACCAGCCGCCGTGGCGAAGTGGTTAGCGTCGCGGACTGACGGCTGGGAGGACGCGGGTTCGAATCCCAGCGGAGGTGGGTTTTTCGGCCCGTGGCCGGCTCCTACCCAGAGTTGAGTGTGCTGTGGGCTTAAATGGGGAGACTGGGACCACACAGTCGAGTGTCATCCACTTCAAGGATGCGTCTTTGGGTGTGTTGCTCTAATTACCTGACCAACACTGGTTAACGCCGGGATATCATTATGACAGGAAGCGTAGAGTACAGCCTTGTCATGCAGTCCCAAACCAAAATGGACCTCCATAGCAACATCATCATCGTCATCCTCCTCCTTCTTCATCATCATCAGTATAAACAAAACAGTCTCAAAGTCTGTGGCCTTTCATGCCCTGCTCTCATGGTGACCTCAGTTTCGATACCCCTCCACTTCCGTGCTTGGGGTGAGTCCTGTCAATGTCTTCAGTGTCGGGGGATTCATGAGGGGCTGTTGTTTGAGGGGCGTGGTGGCGGTCTCCACTCTGGGGGGGGGGGGGGGGGGGGGGGTGACGCTCACTCAGTCTGGCTCCGCGACTAAGCCATTATTGTCGTTAGTAGGGGGCTTAGTAGGTGGTGTCCTAAGTACGTTAAATCAGAACAGGCACCACTGAACACCACCGAAGTGATTCAGCAGCAGTGCAGGGTCTCCTCTGGTGTGTGGCCTCCTAGCGACCTAACATCGATGGTTCCCTGCGCACTGCCGACGCTGGAACTGTGACGGACGAACCCGGGTGTTGCCGTGTATGGGAGAATGTAAATGAGTGGCGTGGGAGTAATGTCACTGAAACGGTGCAGATGATGTGGGGGGAAAAAGAAGAAAAACAAAAACAAAAAAAAAAACAGGCATCCCTGGACACCACCGGTACCACTCAGTGCTGCACTGCCCGTGACCACGTTGTGACGGTGTGGAGGGGCTCTCGGGGTGAAGGGCGTAATGAGGACGCCACTGAGACTGTGCAGAAGATGAAACAGGGGGAAGAGAGAGAGAAAGAAAAAAAAGGGAGAAACTAATAACCGGAAGAAGAACACCACCGATACGATTGAGCTGCAGTGCAGGGCCTTCACTGGCGTGTGACCACGTGTTGCCCGAACACAGATATCCCTCAACGGAATGAGCAAAATTGTGACTGCGTGTGTGTGTGTGGGGGGGGGGGGCACGGAGGTGAACGGTGTAAGGATAACGCCACTGAAGACTGCGGAAGATGAAACAGAAATAAAAAGGGAAAAAAGAAGAACAGGAAGAAGAAAAAATTGATATAACCGAGCTGACTGAAATAAAACAACAACCCCGAAATACTAGGGGGAAAAAACGAAATATAAAGGCAATAAAAGAAGATACTCCCAATAACTTTGCCAATATCAATATGATGTTCATATGAGAATGTATCTTCCAAAGAGACGAGGTGAGGAGGGGGGGGGAGTAGCAGGAGATGTCAGTCTATGCGGGGATGGGTGTTGAACAGACTGACAGATTGACAAATGAAATACAGCAACAAATAGATAAACAGCAATATTATCTATAAAAAAAAAAAATAACACACACACACGCACGCACACACACACACACACACACACACACACACACACACACACACACACACACACACACACACACACAAACCAGTACAACGAGATCTTCTTCGTCTTCTTCTACTACTTCTTCTTCGTAACATGGGTATCGTGCCAACATCATATTTACCATTTTTTGCATCATCGTGACGATTATCAAAATCATTACAAATGTTTGTAATACTAATAATCATAATCATGATTAGGGTTAGGATGTTGATAATAATGACTGTTGTTGTTGCTGCTGTTGTTGATACTGTTATAGTATGTCTTCCTCTTCATTTTATTCCATTCATTACGTCCGCTTTGCGTATTTGTTTCTTTTAACAGATCCCTCTTGCGTGTTTTGGCCTGGTAGTTTTGATTATAGACCGCATGGATATTCGGCTACCATTGATTTTTGCACACACACACACAAACACACACACACACACACACACACACACACACACACACACACACACACACATTTTTATCAAGGCTTAACTATCCAACACTACGCTTATATCACAGATTATATCAACAGCAAAGTGAGAGCTGTATGATCAATGATTTCTCCATTGCAGTAGAAAATCATCGACAGCTTAGTCTTTTGTGAAGGACTGTGACTTTCAAATTGGGAGGCTAAATTGCACTGGCTCTTAGTGCTGTAGCCTTGGGGGCTAGTTGACCATTGGGAACCATCCCAACGCCGACTGTCCTAAAAACCCCTTGGACGAGAGAGTGGGGATGTAACTTGAGCAAGACACTCTCCACTATAATCAAATTCCAGCCCAGATTGTTGGGACATCAGTTGCCTCCTCTGCTGTTCAGACAGTCATAGTCGGACACGACTGACTATCACACAGCCATACAACATGAAAACCAATGATATCAAGCAACACAAAAAAATATATTTAAAAAAAAAGCAGTGTACAAACAAACAGCAAGTCACCATATAGGTCTGCTGGTGATGCTGACACAACTGTAATTGTATGTATGTTGTGTCTATATCTGTGTATCTGTATCTCCGTGTGTTTTTCTGTGTATGTGTGTGAGTGTGTGTGTGTGTGTGTGTGTGTGTGTGTGTGTGTGTTTCTCTCTGTGTACTTGTGTTAAATATTCTCTCTCTCTCTCTCTCTCTCTCTCTCTCTCCCTCTCTCCACCCCCTCTCTCTCTCTCACTCAGTGTGTGTGTGTGTGTGTGTGTTTGCAGTTTTCATTTCGTTCTTGCTGTTGTCGTGCGTTCCTCTTCCCCTTTCTCAACGTCCTTGTCTTCCTTTTTCTTTCTCTTACTACCATCCTCCTCATATATATATATATATATGTATGTATGTATGTATTCCTCTTTCCTTTCTTTCTATCTTTCTTGCTTGCTGACCTTTGTAGCGACGACAGACACCGAGGGCCAGCTGGACGACCGCATCGACAAGGAGTGTCACGGTAGTTACTACGTGCTGCCGGAGTGCATCGACCACCCAGATGGCTACGGCTGTGAGTGTGGCCCCGGCTTCCACTGGAACACCAAGATGTGCATGTGTGAGTATTGTGTATTTCTATTTGTATTTCTTTTTATCACAACATATTTCTCTGTGTGAAATTCGGGCTGCTCTCCCCACGGAGAGCGCGTCGCTACACTACAGCGCCACCCCTTTTTTTTTTTTCCCCTGCGTGCAGTTTTATTTGTTTTTCCTATCGAATTTGATTTTCTACAGAATATTGCCAGGAACAACCCTTTTGTTGCCGTGGGTTCTTTTACGTGCGCTAAGTGCATGCTGCACACGGGACCTCGGTTTATCGTCTCATCCGAATGACTAGCGTCCAGACCACCACTCAAGGTCTAGTGGAGGGGGAGAAAATACTGGTGGCTGAGCCGTGATTTGAACCAGCGTGCTCAGATTCGTCTCGCTTCCTAGGCGGACGCGTTTCTTCTAGGCCATCACTCCACCTACAAGCTAGCTACCTTCACAATGATATGTGCAGCATTGTTCCTAACGTGTGCACTGCACAAACAAGACACGAAGATGTGCTGTTCGTGTTCGTAGAGTCTGCACGCAACATAAAGATGTGCAGTTTAAAGGTTTAAAGTCTCATAGCTGTTTTCGGCCGAAGAGACGGTTCATGCATATCAAGTCTGTCCAGGGCAAAGGGAGGCGGTACCCGTTAATCCTTTCCTTCCACCGTTTTAACCTTCCCCAGCCATAGTCAGGTGCCTATTCACACCTGGCTGAAGTCAGGAAACCTGGGATAAAGTGTATTTCCCTAGAATACAGCACTAGGCTGAAACCGGGCCTCGAACTCTGAACACTTTTTTTTTCTTCTTTTTTTTTTGCCCCATCATCTGCACCATTTCAGTGGCATTACTCCCATCCCGCTCATTTAGATTCCCCCACACCCCACACCCGGGTTCGTCCGTCACACTTCCAACGTCGGCAGTCCGCAGGGAAGAACTCTGAACACTTGATCAGTAGTCCTGCGCCTAATCCATTCGGCCACGGCGCTTCCCAAGTTACGTTCAATAAAAAAAAAAATCGATTCCGTTCGGAGAGTCATGTAACGAATAGTTTGATAACTTTGTGCTTAGGATTCAAACGTAGACAGATGTTGTATATTTCAGATCTCATACAAATTCGATTAACTTTCGTATCGAATATTTGAATTTTTAGGCTGTATCAAAATTGGTGTTCGTGAACAAAACAACGAAAAGAGGAAAACCTGAAATTAACTTATCTTATTGCAGATATACACGAACAAACTGCTCCATTTCAATTCTGTCGGAGGACTTACTGTGAACAGATGTAGACCTGATGAAACTGAATTTATTTTAGATGTTTTTTTTGTTTTGTTTTTTGTTTGTTTGTTTTTTGTGTTTTTTTGTGTGTGTTTTGTTGTTTGTTTGTGTGTGTGTGTGTGTGTGTGTGTGTGTGTGTGTGTGTGTGTGTGTGTGTGTGTGTGTGTGAGAGCGAACACGTAGAGAGGAAATATATGAAAAACATTAACTCACCTGCAGAACGAACTACCCAATACCAAATGAATGCAATGGCCATATGTACCACTTTCAGTATTTTGCCTTCAAGGAGAACGAAAAGAAGAAAATGATAAATATCTATATTTGTTTTTTCTTTTAATCATTCAAAAGAGATAAATGAAGGAACACATGTATGTGCGCGTGTGCTCACACACTCACGTTTGCTGAAGGTAATTCTATTATTCATTTATTCACGAGTTGCAGTCAATCGTTAACAAAACGAATCAATTCCGAAGGTTTGTTTGGAAGAATTGGAAGAATTGCACAATTATCTCCCATTCAGCAGGTCCGGGCCTCACCTCTCCGTCTCTCTCCCCCCCCCTCGCCCCCCCTTCACTGCACACACACACACACACACACACACACACACACACACACACACACACAACACACACACACACACACACACACACACACACACACACACACTTGAAATCTCTCTCTCTCTCTCTCTCTCTCTCTCTCTCTCTCTCTGTCTCTTTCTGACATCCACATGCACGCGCCAGTGAGCGAGATAAAGGGCGATATAAAAACAAAGAAAGCAAAACAGACAGAACCAGTGTGAGGAATAGTGAGAGAAGGAGGGGAGAAGAGGGAAGCGAGAAAGACAGACAGACAGACAGACAGACAGACGGAAAGGCAGACAGACAGAGGCACACAAAGAAAGATAAGGATGGGGCACGTGGTGGGGAAGCTGTCAAAGAAATGCTAAAATAAATAAATAAATGATAGAGAGGCACATGAGAAATCAAAACAAAATTCCGAGCGATTTTTAGGGGATAGTGGTGGGTAGAAGGCTGAGGGGAAGAACATGATTCAAAAGGAGGTGGCTGCGACGGAGCAATATCCAATGCCTTTTTTTTTTGTGACGACAGAGAGCTCCAAACTGACGATTAACCCTTTCGCCGCCAGTCAATTTAGAGAACAAAATTCCCTTGTGGTATAAACATAGAAAAAATAGTGGCTAAGAATAGCTGAGAATTCCCCCTGCGATGTATAGAAAATACGGCCTGTCCTACCACTGAACATTAAGAGCAGTAGGTTCATGGATAACAGACCAATGAATGGTCACCTTTCAGTGACATGGGTCCTCTGCCACGCCTGTGCATAAATGCGAGCTTGGCGGTGAAAGGGTTAAAGAATTGAAATGTGGTGTGGCGATTTAACCTGTGCTGGCCCTAAGAGTTTCTCCCTATTATTTCTTCTCTTGCTTAAAAAAAAACGAACATCAAACAGGGAAGATGAGTGGTCATGATGGCCTGTGTATACAGCGATAAGTTTGGACAAACAGGAGCAGACATGGTTTATGAGCAGGACGGCTCCTTTATCTTTCATTCTCTGTTGCGCAATTGGGAAACCGTGGGATTTTCCGTAGTCTGGAAGTAACGAAGTGATGATGAGATATATGAAGAAATAGGCAGGATAGGCACTTGAAATTGTGGAGCCTTTTTTTTCCCTACTTCTGGCTATAAGAAATAGAGATAGAGATGAGAAGCTGCGAGTGGGAGGGTGAAGAGAGATAGAGACACACAGAGACAGAAAGACAGAGAGGGGGTATGTGCAGAAAAGCTGTCAAAGAATGCTAAAAATAACAGGCACAGAAAAAAAGCAAAACTTTTTTTTCTTTTTTCTTTTTCTTTTCTTTTTCTTTTTCTGTAAAGGAGGGAAGGGAGAAGGGCGAGATTTAAAAGGACGCAGCCAAGGAGCAATATCCGATACCTTTTGGGAGACAGAGAGCTTCAGACCCTGACGAATAAAGAATTGAAACGCAGTGTGGCAATGAGTCCTGTGCCGGCCTTTAGTTTTTCTCTTTGTGTTTCCTTTTCTTTCTTTTCGAAAACAAATATCAAAGGTTCGTGATGGCCAGTGTATACAGCGATAAGTTTGGATAAGTTGCCAGGAGCAGAGGTCAGTAAACGACGTCGGGTGTATAAACAGGCTGTTTTGTGTTGTATTCTTCGTTGTGTAATTGCGAAGCAATGGGCAATTTCTGAGGACAGGAGAATAGAGAAGTGATGATGATATACATCTGAGAGACAGACAGAGGAGGCTCTATGAATTGCAGACCTTTTTGTAATTTCCCTTCCCGCTCATTGAAAATATAGAGGATGATGTGTTGGGTGCGGGAGTGGTGGAGAGAAAAACATAGACAAGAGAAGACAAATGGTTTATCGACGTAAGCATTTGCTCATATCACATGTATCAAGACAATATGTATTCGACAACCGATGATGAAACAGATGCTTTGGGGGAGGGGGGGGCATATTGAGGGGATGGGGGGGTGGAATCAAAAGCACCAGAACATATGACAATTGTTCTTCCACCCTCAAACTGGTTTTCAGTTTACAGTTTCAGTTTCAGTTGCTCAAGGAGGCGTCACTGCGTTCGGACAAACCATATACGCTACACCACATCTGCCAAGCAGATGCCTGACCAGCAGCGTAACCCAACGCGCTTAAAGGTTTACACATATTGGGATGTGTGGCCATCAGCCCAGGAGGTCCGGAAATAAACAGATTATCAATACTAAATTACTTGAGTGGTCGATGTAAATTTCAAACTGTGAAAAGATGTAACGAGCAATATCGGTCATATATTTACTGTCGTGAGGAATTGTCAGCAGCTGTTTATTTGGATTTTGTGCAAATTTCAGAGGAAGGTATTTTGATCTGCTTGCTTCATTTGAAAGACAGTAAAACATAAAACTTTACCATCAGTATGACGTTTGTATAAAGGGCAACGTAAATCCACAGGAGGTTTATGGAATAGCGAAATTTATGAATTCCTATATCAGTGATGCCTCATCTGAATCTGATGTGTATGCCCCTTAATGCCTTATTCCTAATGAACTCGAAATACGGCCGTAATGAAAAGTATAATTCAAATCTTTACACAGACCATCTCTCATTTCCTGTATCCCACTACACCACACTTGTTACCCAGTCAGTTAAACACTCTTTAAAAGCATGTAAAACCAGGTTACATTCAGCCATACATAACCAAATCCATACATGTTAAGTAAGCTGCGAATGTCTGATACCCAGCATTTTTGTTGTTGTTGTTGTTGTTGTTACTGTCTAGATTTACATGCATGTGGTAGGCTTTCTTAACAATCTTTCAGCAGTAATTCTTGAACGGTGCAACTGTTATCGGATGGAATTTGTTTTACGTCTATTTGTAATGGTACTGTCCCTTTTTTGGGGGGGTGGGGGGGCATAAATCGTGTAATTTGGCATTCCAGGTGAAACGTTTAAGTTTTTTTCAGAGCGTTTTTGTGAGCTTTTTCGATGTGGAATGGTTCTAAGGTTCCCAATATTTCAGAACCATATCGTATAATAGGTTTTATTTGGGTATCAAACATTATGAAAAAATGCCATGAGTGACATCCCCTAATTTCCGTAAGGTTTTAGATATTTCAGCTATGCCTGATTTTGCCTTTGTGGTCTGTTCTTTCATAGAGAGCGAGAAACTTAAACAAGCGGTTAGCCAAACACCTAAATATTTGTATGAGTTAACGGTTTTCAGCTCAAATCCAATATAAAACCAGTTTTCCTGGTTTGAAATGCAACCCCCATTTCTGGATACAATTATACAAGATTTATCTAAATGTATTGATAGATAAAGAATTTCAGCATTTTTCTCAGTAAGTCTAAATGATGCTGGAGACCTCTTACTGTGTATAAAGCAACATAATCCACAAACATGAAAATAGACAATTCAGTGATATCAGGAGGAAGCTTTACACCATCTTTGCCATTGTAAATTATGTCGAATGATAGCTCATTTATTAGCATTGAAAATGGTAGTGAACTTGTGATTTCTCCTTGTTATAAACCTTTCAACAGAAAAAGAAATCTGTGAGACTTGCGCCATTGCCACATCTTACACATGCTTTTACCACTCGGTACATAATTATTTTGGATGTCCTTTACCTTTTGGCCACTATACCAATTTTAATCATTGTGGGCCATAATTTAGCATGGGAAATTAAATCAGTGGCTTTGGAAAAGTCAGTAAATGCTACGTACAGTTTTTGTTGCATGCTAGATGTTTCTGGACAGCAGCAGATAAAGTAAAAACATGGTCGATAGTGCTACGATCTTTTCTGAATTCCGCTTGTTCTTCCCCATTGATATCATTATCTTCAATCCACTTAACCAGTCGTTTATTAAAAATATAACTATAAAGCTTACTACGTATACTTAAGAGGGATATTCTTTATAATTGTTGCGGTCATTAGAGTTGCCACGCTAATGAAGCTGTTGTATGATTACCTGTGTCTGTTATTCTGAATTTTTTCCTTACAGTTGTCTTGATTCCAGACAATTTTTTCCTATAAAATAGGCTCCTTTTTATAATTGTTACACATCAATATAGGCATATTCTGAGAATCTATTCTTTTGTCAACAAACATGTGTACTAAATAACGTATAGACCTGGAGACTGCAAAATAATCTCTTACACTGCAGCCGTGTTTAGAAATGAAAGTAAGTGTACCTGTCCTGTCTCCCTCTGTGGTGCCGTATTACATCAAACTGTGAACCCAGTTCAAGGAACAGTTGTTTTTTCTTTATATTGTGAATCCCTCGTGGTCATATTCAAATGGTTTGTTTCACGACTTGAAGTTACGAAATACTCAAAATCATTTACATGGCAGATTTGCTTATTTCCAGTGCGAGCATTAAGATCTCTACACATTATAAAGGGAACATCTCATATCTTATGTAGCATGTAGCATGCACAATTCTAAAGCAGAAATAGCATTTTCAAAACATGAAAAAATATACAAAGGGGGCTATGGGGGTGCTGCATAAACACAAATTAGAATAGCATATCTTGGGGTCATTGATGATTCTTTTGACAGTCTCAGCGTGATACACTTATCAATGCCATGCTCGATTTTCTTCCCCATTTGGTGCAGTCCGTTTCGTACAAGTAAAATCACTCCGCCAAACTTTTGACCTGATTCAGAGAAAGTCTGAATGCAGGACAATTACACTGTGCAAAATTTGTGAAGATATCTGGTGTATGATTTCCTGCAGTAAATGTTTCAGTAAAAAAAAAAAATCAAATGTGTTGATAAATGAAATAAAATAGAGGTCATGCCACACATATTGTAAGAGAACAATGAAACAGTTCAGAGGGGAGACTGGTCTGTGGCCGAATCCCAGTTGTCTTTCACTTATTATTATCTTTCTTGTCGAAGATCTTGCATTCTTTATTTAGTTTTTTGTTGGTCCTTTGCTGCGGGGCTGTTTCTTTATCCATGTTTGCACTGAATTTGGTCTGTTCTGGAGTCCCTGTTGTTTGTACTGATTTTGAACTGTTCTGGGGTCTCTGGTGTTGTGGGCTGCAGAAGACTGCCTGGTTAGTCTGGATGGCACGACGATGATCTTTTGGAGTCCTGGGTTCCTTTAGTCGTACCGAGTCGTGATGATGTGCCTCTGATAGTGCCTTCTGGTGAGGGGCTGGCAGCAGATGTCACCTCACTGTAGAGCTGGTCTCCTGATGCAGCCACCATGGAAACAGGGCCTTTCAATTTGGAGTAGGGACAGCATCTGGTAGTGACGGCCTTCTGTCCGACAGTGAGAGGTCCGGTGGGCAGGGGGGTCCTGCCTTTCCCGTTCCACTTGTGACTGTCCCGTGGTGAACGCTGAGGAGACACGTCTCCCGGCTTACCCTTCACACCGGTGGGGGTCTGTTCTGTACGAGGAGAGAGGGGCCTCAGACCACTAGTGCTGAGTGGTGTGCTGTTACCTCTTCCACAAGGGGGAGGGAAAGGGTTTGTGAAGCCGGGTTAATCACTGGTGTATCCATCGTAGTGTTGACATCGTCTGGAAGGGCTACACGCACACCGCTTGCTTGCTGTAGATTCCAGACCAAGGGTAGCGGGTGTCAGGGGTGGGCTCTCTCTGTCCCTGTGAACGTGACACTGCACTTGATGCTGGTCGTTATCAGTGTTATTCACTGCACGGGCGTCACATCCGACATTGGAACTTGTCTGAGTTTCCGTCCAGTAGTTCAGCTGCTCTTCTGCTCCTCCTGTCTTGTCCAGGGTAATGAAAGAGGGATTTGAACTTGATGCGTATCGGGTTGAATTTCTGAGCTCATTGGAAGTAACCCTGCCATCGTAAAGAGGACCTATCGGCTCAGTTGTGTCAGCGGAGTGTGCCTGGGCACCTTCATATAAGTTTTCTTCATTGAAGACCACATCGTCAGCATCATGAGTGTGTTGTCCTGCATGACCGGACATAGGAGAGGAGTGTCTTTGTTCTGGTGAACGGCAGAGGTACCAGTTGTCAACGCCCTGTCCATGGCCAGTGTCACCACTGTACAGGGGGGTGGGGGATGATAACTAGGTTGAGTTTTCATGACCGGCTCTCCTGAATCTCTGCTTGTAGGTGTGTTGGACTGGTGTGCATGGTAAATGTCTCTTTGTGGGGGCCTTGCACTTGGATATTCCAGTGAAATATTCTGATGGCCGTTTTGCATTTCGGTCTCAATCCATTTCACATTGAAAAAGAACCCTCAACTTCCTTCACGTCGAATATCAGCCAGTTGTTATGATTGTGTTCGGGTATGGTCATTTAAAATTTTTGTACCCAGCTTCTCTCAAGTCTGCGCGGATATCTTTCATCTTTAACAGAGCTATCTTTCTTTCCATTGATCAAATGTAACATGGACTTGACGGGGTCAATTTCGCTTTGTCCCTGATCCAATCATATGGGCGTGTCGGATGTCCACAGTAGAGAAGAGAGCGTTTGGGTTGTGCAGATCATTCAAGATGTCAATAACTTTTTGTGCACTTTCTTCTTCCATCTCCTCGTCCGATTCCTGGATACCAGGGGTTGTCCATTTTGATAACTTTCTGCTGTATGTACCTGTCAACGTTGCGTGTCTGTTGTTTTTCAAGAATACTGCTCAGTAATAGCCTCCCGTTTGCGGTGACTCTCTCGGTGGTATCACATATATACCACTACATATTTTCCATCTGGCTGTCATCAAAATATGAACCTGGGTTTAATTTTTTGTATTCACAGAGAACGAGGAAGAAAGAGGTGGAAGAGCCAACGTGGGTGTTGAATATATCAGTAGTCTATTCCGTAGCTAGGAACAGCTGCTTTTGAAAAAAAAAAAGTTTGATATCAACACTGACCTGTTGCAAGACATCCAGTCTGAGGTGCAAGCACTAAGTGCCAGAAGCGCTATGGTTCTACAGTGGATCCCCTCTCACTGCGGCATTGCAGGAAATGAAGAGGCAGACAAGCTCAGCAAAGCAGGAAACAGGCTCACCCAATCTGCCAACCCCCTTAGCTTCGGGGAAGCAAAGACCATTCCGCGCAGCCACTTCAGAAACAGCTAGTGAGAACGGCTACATCTGGGACCAGAGAATGACAGCATCCATCAACTGGGTCCAGCTCATGTCATCATCCTCAGACTGCGCACAGGCCACTGCCAGCTCCTCTGCCATCTCTACAAACTGAAAATTTCACACACAGACCAATGTCCATGTGACACCGCTCCTCAAACTCCAGCCCATGTCCTGCAAGACTGCCCTCTACACAAAGAGCTGAGACGCCTGATCTGGCCCAGTCCCGCAGCACTCCAGGACAAGTTGTGGGGAACGGCTACAGAGCTCCAGCAGGCTGCGGACATCGTAACCAGCTCTGGACTGACCGTCCGAACATGGCCTGGGAACGCTGAAGAAGAAGAAGAACAGTGACCTGTGGATGAGAAAAGTGGTGACGCAAAAGCAAGAGTCGTAGCTGTGATAATTTGATGACACAAAGTCTTCCACGAAGTGCTGTGTGATCGGAATTCCAGCCTGACTCGGACACAAACAGAATAACTCTTCACTGACGGCAGGAAAACCACTGCCTAGGAAGAACTCACAACAATGAGATAGCTCAGGTCTGTGTAGAAATCCCAGAATGAAATAGGCGACTATCCCTGCTGTTTTCTTTGGCGAGCGCTTTTCTTTTCCAGTGTTTTCATAAAAACTGCATGAAAAAAATCATTTTGGGGCGATGAGCTCCAGCGGTGATGTGTTTACTTTTGCACAGAAGAGAACACAACTTTTGTATTTCAGTGCAGTGGTCAGTGTTCTGTAGACCTGAGCATGTCCGTTGCCCTCGACGGTCGACTGTGAACTCCATAGGCATAGAGAGAGACAGATAGATACAGAGACAGACAGGATCATAGAAAGAGACAGAGGCAGAGACATAGAGAAACAGAGAGAGACGGAAACACACACACACACACACACACACACACACACACACACACACACACACACACACACACACACACACACACACACACACACACACACACACACACACACACACACACACACACACACAAGATAAGAGGGAAAGTGAGGGAAGCAGAGAGGCAGAGAGAGAGAGAGAAAGAGACGGACAGAGATGAGACAGGCTCAGGCACAGAGGCAAACTTGACAAACAAAATTAAACCAAGATCACCCAGTCGGAAAATATTGCATTTCTTTGTTGCTTAACACCCAGTCGACCACACAGGGTCATATCAGGGCTGAAAAAATAACACATAAAGCCTGTATAAGTGTTCAATTTCCGAAGACTGCACGATCCAGCACATCACAGACAACATACACAATACCCTCGTCAGTATGGGTCACAGACCGGGCCCGCCACATTATGTACATTCCGCTTTGGTCTTCCAGCACCCAGACATATATCTCACAAACTTTTCTTTTTAACTTGCAGACCTTATCTTGCGCGCTGGTGCCCGGCAAGCCACCACTAAAGCTTTCTTTCGATCAGCAAATTTACTTTGTGATACTTTTGCTGTTGGGTCTGCTACAGATCAGTCAGTTCTTGTCTAGACTGGTCGATGTGCTTACGGTATTCATCTCACATTCGTCATCGTGTTGTATTGTATTGTAATGTATTATATTGTATGGTAATTGTAAAGTCATTGTATCTTATTGTGTTGTCCTGTGTGTTGTCTATTGTGATCATCATATATTCGATGCATGCAAAAAAAATGCAAGATCGAAACAGAAAAGAGTTACACTCAAACCACATCCCAACGAAACACCTCGACATGAACACGCTGCATTTGCCTAATTCACATTGCCTGACCAGCTGGCACTTGGCTGATGCTCAGGTCAGGCATCTGACCCTTACCTTCCACCCTCCACACTCCAACCAACCCCTACCCCACCCTCACTTTTCCCGATGTATCGCCATGCAGTAAATCTCTCCTACGAAGTACTCCAGGGGGTACGTTTGTGCATTGTCACAGGTCTGTTCCCTGGAGAGTAAGAACAAAGCGACTCTCCTCGTGATAAAGTTACCCCTATCCCCTCCCCTCTCATGAAACTTAAATCATTCAGGGCATGCGATAGAATTGCTTCCGGAAGTCGATTCCTACATCAGTGGAGTATTTCTGTGTGAGACCCGAAGTACTCCCAAGGAGTACACCCGTGATGTGTACAAAAATATTCCACAGAGTGCTTCCGTTGTGTGAGACATTGTGCGGCGTTATGCCCCCTGTTGCCATGTTGTGTGTGTGTGTGTGTGTGTGTGTGTGTTTTAAGTTTTTGTATTGCATCCCATTCCTCTGCGTTGCATTGAGTTCTGTTGTGTTCTTACGTCGTTTTCATGACATGAATATGGCGGATCTACCCCGTGTGAAGCGCGTCAGTTTGAAGTGCCATAAGGTTCAGTCTCAGGCCCAGTTTTATTTCTAATGTATGTACACAGACCCTGTGTCATTCTTCAGCCAGGTCACTCATATCATTTCTTTGCTGATGATTCCCAACTCCACAGCTCTGCTTTTCCCTCAGACATTTTGACTCTTGCTTGTAGCTTGAAAACTTGTATTGAGACTGTGGCAGAGTGGATGAGTGAAAACAAGCTGAAGGTTAAGAGGACAAAGTTTAGCTTATTTCCATTAGCATCAAGTCAACCATTTTATGTTCTTTATGTATACATGTTGAATGACTGTGACTCTCTTGTACAGTTTATGTGTTTCACACTACAAACGAATATTTCTTGTTGAGATAATAAAGTTTTCTGTATTCTATACCAGGTCACCTCTAACCCTATGTCCGTCTCCGGCTATAACATAACCATTATCCCAGTCTATTAGAAACCTTGGTTTCCACTTAGATGAAACACTCTCTGTTGATGCACATGTCAAACACTTGTGCCGCACTCTGTTCTGTCAAATATATAGATAAGGTTAAAATTTGCTCCTTCCTTTCCACAACTGCTGCAAAAAAAACCTCGTTGTTCCTTTCACACCATCTAGATTAGACAACTTCACTCTTTCTTAGCAGTCTCTCGGATTACAACCTGGATAAACTTCAACGCATTCAGAATTATGCAGCCCGAATCGTGCTTTGTAAACCCACGAGAGTGCAACATCACTGCTCAGGCCACTTCACTGGCTCCCTGTGAAGGCTAGAATCAAATACCAGATTGCTTGCCTCTGCTTTCAGCGTCTGTATCAGAACAGTAATTGTGCCACCTTATCTTTTTTGACCTGCTCCATCTCCACCATCTTCGTATGGTGGTACATTCTCTTGACACCTTTCTGCTTACAGTTTCTCACTAGAGACCTTTGGTAAAAAATCGTTCTCTGTCTTTGGCTCCACTGCCAGGAACTCTCTACCTCTATCCCCGAGAAAAAAACTCCGTGCTATGCAGTTCTGAACAGAAAAAATAAAGACGCACCTCTTGGAAATCCACCCCTTCTGATTCATGTATGAGACAGTGTGTGTTTGTTTCTGTTTTCTGTATATATTTCATGCTGTTGAGGTGTTGCGTGAAAGAGAGAAAGGGAGGGTGATACATATTTATAAGAACGGTTATTTTAGTCGTATATTAATTGGGCATTGTGTTGTTCTTTTTTTAAGTATTCATATTAATTTTAAGTACTGTGATATGTTTCTCAGTACAATGATATTAGTGTTAAATATTGTGACAGGAGATTCCATCATTTAGGTATTGTGATTCATATGTATTTTCAGAGTTATGTGATACGCGTTGTTGTTTTGTGTGTGTGTTGTGTGTGTGTGTGTGTGTGTGTGTGTGTGTGTTTGTGTATATATATATGTTCGTAAATTATTGTTAGTGTTTGATGTCTTTGCACGTATGAAAGTTGTCATTTCAGTGTTCAAATGCATGTTTTTAACATCAGTTTACATTGTACAGCACATTTGAGCATGTTCTACATGGAAATGCTCTCTATAAATTTTGTAGTAGTAGTAGTAGTCGTATAAATCGAAATAGTAGTAGTAACTAATTGTAATCTTAGTGCATCGCCACCTATTCTTTGTTTGGTTTGATATTTTTTTCGCGATCAACGTGCTCTTTTTGCAACATTTTCCCAGGGATTCGTTTTTACGAGCGACTCTTGCATGCTGCACATGAGACGTAAATGTTTCCTCGAAAAAATAAAAAAAGGGTATGGTTTTCAGTCTGTCAGTCAGGGTGTGTAGCAGTGGTGAGTGGAAATTCTGGACGGAGTGTGCGTGACTCGAACTTTTGAGCGAAACACACTCATTCTTGTTGGCATGTGATCCATCTCCATCCACGAGGTGCCTGCATGGCTCCACTCAGGGATGCCCAAGGATAACGTATCTTTGTGCAGGTCACGATTGTTGTTGCAGTCTTTGTTGTTTGTTGTTGTTGCTGCTGCTTTAATGTTGTTGTTTTTAGGTGTTTTGATTTTTCTTTTTGTTTTTATTTCTGTCATTATGCTTTGGATACTGTTAATGTGTCATACACGTTAATTTCAAAATTAAATTAAACAATGCATTCATTCATTCGTTTATTTCTTTATTCACTTTTCCGGTGGTCTATGAAAAGGAAAACCGTGTCCAATCTGACACTGACTTCCTTTCGCCTCCAAGTACCTTTTTTGTGGTTGTTTTCACCAGCTGTGAACCCGTGACAACTTCCGATTGGATGCTGTTTGGTGGTCTTTTCAAATCCGCTACAGTCTGTCCGGAAAGTAGGAGATTGTACATTGGGCAGATCTTTTCACTGCCTCTCCCGGGAAATCCATCAAATAGAAGGCTTTCTCCTTCTTCCCCTCCCCAATCCCGTGGAAAGATTACGGGCCGCACTGGACAATTCGTCCAGTCTGCTACGCTTCAGTCTTTCATGTTGACTGGAGAGATTTCTGTGATTTGTATTGCATCGTATTGTACTGTCTTGTTTTTTTTATTGTGTTATGTTGTATTGTATTCTATTGTATTGCATTGCATTGCACTGTATGCACTGTATGTGTTGTATTGCGTTTCGTTGTGTAGCGTTGTATGTATTGTATTGTGTTGTGTCGTATTGTATTGTATTTCAGTCACAGCAGTTTTCTCTGTGTGAAATTCGGAGATGCTTTCTACAGAGAAACCACGTCGCCGTAACCCGAAAACCAATAATTTCCCCCGTATATCCGCGCATGTACAGTGATATGGCTTGTGCATGTGGATTAGTTTTACAGAACGTATCTAGGAGCAACTGTCTTGTTGCCGTGATTTCGTTTACGTGGGCTAGGTGCATGCTGCACACGAGAACTGGGTTTATCTTTTATCCGGAAGACTAGTATCCAGAAGGTCTGCTGGATGGACCGATCGACGATTTCGGTCATACTGACAGGAATTATTGTCGCTGGCAAACAGTATGCGCCGAGTTTCACGTCACATACTGTCGCACTTCGGCATATAATGTCTTCGGTGACAATATATGCCAGGAATCGTAACTACAAACTGCACCGGAGACAATAATATGTCACACAACCCAACAGAAGAAAACAGCGTGGTTCAGAATTGCCGAATGGAAAGGTCGGCAATCTTCAATCCGATCTGTCTGCTGTGTTCCCCGGCCTCCCAGTGTCTCATCGTGTCCCTGTGTGGAGGGGTCCTGACAGTGCTGTAATGGCACTGGGAAATGGGGGTAGATAGCAGCGCTACGTAGCCTACTTATTGTGAGCAAGTCATGACAGTACAAGGAATAAGTAGTGTCATAAACCCATGAGCAAATACGTTATACTAGTTTCTCTTTCTGTCTCTGTCTGTCTGTCTGTCTGTCTGTGCCTTTCTGTCTCTGTCTTTGTCTCTCTCTCTCTCCTCTCTCTTTCTCTCTATCTCGTTGGTGTGTGTGTGTGTGTGTGTGTGTGTGTGTGTGTTGCCACTAAAACGTCTCTTGCATATTTTTATGAGCGCCCTGACCTCTCTGGAGATTTGGCACTTTACGTCCATAATGGTAGTAGTAGTATTAACATTATTATTAATATTATTAAAATCTGGCACCACGTCCATCACAATCACCAAAGTAGCCACTCTTTGTTCAAGCCGGAAAATGCTAACAAAAAATCAAGATACTTTAGCAAACGGACCTATGCTCCGGTTTAAACAAATATTCGATCAAAAGACATATATTTTTTTCCCGTTTGAAATATCACGTATCTACTATCAAGAAAGCAGACACAGCAGCAAAAAAAAAAAAAAAAAAAAAATTAAATGGATGAATAAAATAAATGACAGCAAAGTATACGAGTGTATGGAGGTATGGATAAATTACAACGAAACGGATTTATATATATATATATATATATATATATATATGTGTGTGTGTGTGTGTGTGTGTGTAGACATAGAAACTGTGATAGCCAACCCATATCTATATTACTATGCAAGACATTCTTACCATCTATCCATACTTATCTAAATCTGTTGCAGAGAGTACATCAAATACCCAAAAAAGGGGAAAGTGTGTGTGTGTGGGGGGGGGGGGGGGAGAGGAGGGAGTGGGGGTATGCATTCTTGCAGGGCAATTTCAAGTTGTGATTGATCTGAGGGAAATCTGAAATTGACGGAAACGGAAAATTCAATTGAGAGGTCCGTCTTCACTAAACTCAATTTTGTCTCTACCTCCTGGGGATTTGACGACCCTAATGTTTGGCCGCAACTCACAGACCACTCCATTGCAGCATCGTAAAGAAAACACACACACACACACACACACACACACACACACACACACACACACACACACACACACACACACACACGTGTGAGTCAAAGCATGCTCATGTGTGTGTGTGTGTGTGTGTGTGTGTGTGTGTTTCCGAAGCAAACGGAATCGGACTGCAAATAGGAGTTCCGTGTTTCAAAATAATAGGACTGTTCGGGATATGTCTAGACTCTGTGGAAAAAGATATAATTTTGAGTGCAAAGTGTGGTAAAGACAGTGAAGGTTTGTGTTTGTTCAATTACAGCCTCACGGAGAGAGAGAGAGAGAGTATGTAATAAAAGTGTAAAAGGACATTGGAACGTGGTACAACCAAAGTTTTGTTAATTAACGTATTGGAGTGCCCGAATTTTTTTTTTATCACATTCAGTCCGCATCTTAAAAGAACATTTGGGTTTGTAAGAAATACTTTGTCTTTTTTTTTCAGTTATCACAACTATCATAGGCAGAAAAATCAATTTAAGAACAGGGTTGGGAAGAAAGAACATACATGAACTCAATCTGTCCCTCTCTCTGTTTCTGTCTCTGCCTCTGTGTGTGTGTGTGTGTGTGTGTGTGTGTGACACACACACACACACACACACACACACACACACACACACACACACGCACACACACGCACATACACATGCACATGCACATGAGCATGCTTTTACATTTTCTTTAAATAAACTGAAACTGGTCAAAAAGCAACTATTTTCAATAGCCTTTGAAGTGTCTTGCTTCGTGATTTGCAAAATGATCAGTTCATTCATTTTAACCAATTCCACAACACGAGGGTAAAAACACACACACACACTAGAGCATTGAAAATAAGAGGCAAAGCCTTCAACACTCACTTGTGCTTCGTGTTTTATCCAGTGAAGGAATCATGAGGAGAGAAAAATACAGAGATTAAAGAAATTGTTAAAAAGTGTTCTGTATTAAACATGATTTATAGAATAGGCTTGGGAGATTAAAAAAAAAGAAGAAAAGGGAAAAAAAAGGCATATCAGCGGGATCGAGGGATCGAGCCATGCATGTTCAGTTCTGAAGCAAGCAGACTAATCCCCACTGCTGCAGCACATCTGACATCATTTGACTAAATTTATTATTTAAACCAATGTTGTTCTGGTTTTCTTCCTGCGTTAAAAAGACGTGATTGTATTTGACGTAATAGCGCCGCTTAAATCATGTTTTTTTTGTGTGTGTGTTTTATCATATCTCGATTTTTCTTTTATTTCGGCGGTAAAGGAGACGTTGCCATCGCTTCAAGCACATCGCAACACATGTTAGATCTCTAGATCTGCACGAACCAGTCTACGGCGGGCTCAGTAAAAGAAACGATCGATTAAATTTTTATTTTATGTTCATTCGTTAATTCAGTGTCCACTTTAGAATATCTATATGCAGTAAACACGTCGATGGTGTGGTTAGTATCACTGTATACGTTATTTCCAGAATTTGTTTTTCTTTTATTTTAATTGTGAACAAGAAAAACGAGGTCATGTCGTCGTCTAAACAAAACTTATCCTCCAGAAACTCAGTGAGAAGCTTTTTTTTAGAATTTTCAGATTTCGGAACGAATCTCAATGAAGTAAACCGTTGATAATATGGAAACTGGGCATAATTCGAGAGACTTAAAACCTATTATTTGTATGACTGTGAAGATTTATTTTTTTTATACTATGTTTAAGCCAAATTTGATATTGGCAAAGTATTTCCAGAGAAAATGGTAACGTTAAAGTTTACCAACGGGCACATAGACATGCAGACAGACACACACACAGACAACCGAACATCAGGTTATAACATAGACTCACTTTGTTTACACTAGTGAGTCAATAAAACCATTCAAGTGTAAGCAATTGTATAATAACAGTGACTAAACCAAATTGCTCATTATTTGGGGGTCGGGGTGGGGGTGGGGGAACAAGCAGGGAATTGTGCATGTGCGGGGGCGGGGGGGGTGGGGGGGGGCGGTGAAAGAATAGATACAGAGATATAAAAAAAACACTTATCGGTGATATATACATATATATATGTGTGTGTGTTTGTGTTTGCGTGTGTGTGTGTGCGTGCACGTTTGCGTGTGTGTGTTTGCAGAACGTAATTATATATACATATATATTCAAAAATACCTGGGAAGGATCTGGCCTGGGACCTATGTTGGTGTCGGGGAAGGAGGGAATTTGTTTGATGTGGTTGCTAGGGTCAGCGGTCTTAGGGGGCAGACTGGGGGATGGAGAATGAATAATGAAGGCTCTGCTGTGTCCCTCTGCTCATGCGCCTTCCACACACACACACACACACACACACACACACACACACACAGGTTGGTGTGAAAAGGTCACTGGCTGTATTTAGATGTGTTCTTTTCACACTGACCCAGTCTTCCCACCCCCCAAATCCCCAGTTCCTCAACACACACACACACACACACACACACACACACACACACACACACAGAGAAACACATGCACGCATGCACACAAACACACACACGCGCGCGCGCACATACACACACACACACACACACACAATGCACGCACGCACACACACACACACACACACACACACACACACACGTGCATACACACACACACCTACACACACCTACACACACACACACGCGCGCGCGCGCGCACACACACACACACACTCATACACGCACGCACACACACACACATGCACACACACACACACATGCACACACACACACACACACACTCCGTCACCCCATTCCTATCACCTCTACTCCTTCCTCCAAATATTCCCTCCCCTCCCCTCCCCTCCCTTGGCAATTCTGTCTCCCCCCAGGGAAATAGGAAGAGTGGGGAAATGGACAGGTATTGGGGGAGAGAGAGAGGTTTGGAAGGGCGTTAGAGGAGGGGGGGGGGGGACGGGGGCGGGGGGGGGGGGGGGCTTGATTTTTTTGTAATTTAGTCGGATGAATGATGCTGTCTGAAAGATGAGCGCCTGTCGTTCCTGCACTTGTCGCTATTGTTGTTGTTGTTGGTGGTGGTGGTGGTGGTTTGTGGTGGTGGTGGTGGTGTTGGTTTGTGGTGGTGGTGTTGATTTGTGGTGGTGGTGGTGGTGGTTTGTGGTGGTGGTGGGGTGTTGGTTTGTGGTGGTGGTGGTGGCGGTGGTTTGTGGTGGTAATGGTTTGTGGTGGTGGTGGTGGCGGTTTGTGGTGGTGGTGGTGGTGGTTTGTGGTGGTGGTGGTGGTAGCGGTTAGTGGTGGTGGTGGTTTGTGGTGGTGGTAGTGGTTAGTGATGGTGGTGGTGGTGGTTTGTGGTGGTAGTGGTAGTGGTTAGTGGTGGTGGTGGTGGCGGTTTGTGGTGGTGGTGGCGGTTTGTGGTGGGTGACAGTTTGTGGTGGTGGTGGTGGCGGTTTGTGGTGGTGACAGTTTGTGGTGGTGGTGGTGGCGGTTTGTGGTGGTGACAGTTTGTGGTGGTGGTGGTGACGGTTTGTGGTGGTGGTGGTTTGTGGTGGTGGTGGTGGCGGTTTGTGGTGGTGACAGTTTGTGGTGGTGGTGGTGGCGGTTTTTGGTGGTGGTGGTTTGTGGTGGTGGTGGTGGTGGCGGTTTGTGGTGGTGGTGGTGGCGGTTTGTGGTGGCGGTTTGTGGTGGTGGTGGTTTGTGGTGGTGGTGGTGGCGGTTTGTGGTGGTGGTGGTTTGTGGTGGTGGTGGTGGCGGTTTGTGGTGGTGGTGGTTTGTGGTGGTGGCGGTTTGTGGTGGTGGCGGTTTGTGGTGGTGGTGGTGGCGGTTTGCGGTGGTGGTGGCGGTTTGTGGTGGTGGTGGTTTGTGGTGGTAGTGGTTAGTGGTGGTGGTGGTGGGGGTTTGTGGTGGTGGCGGTTTGTGGTGGTGACAGTTTGTGGTGGTGGTGGTGGCGGTTTGTGGTGGTGGTGGTTTGTGGTGGTGGTGGTGGCGGTTTGTGGTGGTGGTGGTTTGTGGTGGTGGTGGTGGTGGTTTGTGGTAGTGACAGTTTGTGGTGGTGGTGGTGGCGGTTTGTGGTAGTGACAGTTTGTGGTGGTGGTGGTGGCGGTCTGTGGTGGTGGTGGTTTGTGGTGGCGGTTGGTGGTGGTTTGTGGTGGCGGTGGTTTGTGGTGGTGGTGGTGGTGGTTTGTGGTGGTGGTGGCGGTTTGTGGTGGTGGTGGCGGTTTGTGGTGGTGGTGGTGGTGGTTTGTGGTGGTGGTGGTTTGTGTTGGTGACAGTTTGTGGTGGTGGTGGTGGTGGTTTGTGGTTCTTGTCTGCGGTATGTCACTTTGTATTGTGAACAGAAACAATTTTAGAGAAAGAAAAAAAGAAAGACATGAAAGATACAAAGAGGCAGAAAGACAGAAAGAAGACGGAAAGAAGACGGACAGATACCAAAAGGCAAGAAGACAGGAAGAAAGAAAAAGGAAAGAAGAAACAATGAATGAATGAGTAAAGAAGTGGCAAGAGAGAGAGAAAAAGTTGATCATGAAGTGTGATAGAGGGAGAAGGCTAAAGAAAAGTAAAACGGATGAGAGAGACAGACAGAGGGAGAGAGAGAGAGAGAGAGAGAGAGTGTGTGTGTGTGTGTGTGTGTGTGTGTGTGTTTGTGTGTGTGTGCATAGATTAAATTTGCAATAGGATTCGTGCAATATTGAAACATCCATTCCGTTCTGCAGTACAGACGTATCATGAAATTATAATTCTTAAAGTGAATAACGAAATTTCTATCTAATGCTTTTACGTTTCACATGTTTATGCATGTTGCTCGTTTTTTAGGCCATGTTTGATATTATAGTATAGAACAATATCCTACGTTTATGTTTCTGCATCTGGTGTCAGTCCTCTTTGCGAGACCATGAAGCCGGTAGATTTGAGTTTAACAACATGTATACAGAGACCCAAAACTCGGCTTATATCACAGATTGATGTAAGTTTACATTTGGGCCAACAGCAAAGTGATAGCTGTATTATCAATGGTTTCTCCAGTCAATAGGAAACCATTTACAGCTTAGTCTTTTGTGATGGACTATGACTCTCAAACTAGGAGGCAAAATTGCACTGGCTCTTAGTGCTGCAGCCTTGTGGGCTAGTTGGCCTTTGGGAACCATCCCAACGCCGACTGTCCTAAAACCCTCTTGGCTGAGAGAGTGGGGATGTACTTGGGCAAGGCATTCTCCACTATATTCAAATTCTAGCCCAAATAGTTGGAACAGCAGTTGCCTCCTCTGCTGTTCTGATGGTCATAGTCGGACACGACTGACTATCATATACAGAGGCAATTAAGGTCAAGTTGTTCAGACGTTTCTTCTTAGTCCGGTGAAGGTTGCGGTGTTTGGGATGTGAGTCCTAGATATCTGTCTGGGTGGGAGGTCCTTTTAAATTAAGGGGGCCCCCTGGCTGTCAGAAGGGGGAGTGGAGGGGGGTGGGGGGTGGGGGGTCGTCCTGGATGGTGTTCCGAGTGAAGTTCTGGGAGATCGAGAGTTTGTTATCTTCTTGTCGTGATGGAGTGATGGCCTAGAGGTAACGCGTCAGCCTAGGAAGCGAGGGAATCTGAACCCGCTGGTTCGAATCACGGCTCAGCCGCCGATATTTTCTCCCCCTCCACTAGACCTTGAGTGGTGGTCTGGACGCTAGTCATTCGGATGAGACAATAAACCGAGGTCCCGTGTGCAGCATGGACTTAGCGCACATAAAAGAACCCACGGCGGCAACAAAAGGGTTGTTCCTGGCAATATTCTGTAGAAAATTCCACTTCGATAGGAAAAACAAATAAAACTGCACGCAGGAAAAAATACAAAAAAATGGGTGGCGCTGTAGTATAGCGACTCGCTCTCCCTGGGGAGAGCAGCCCGAACTTCTCACAGAGAAATCTGTTGTGATAAAAAGAAAAAAAATACAAATACAAATATTTACAGAGGCAATTAAGGTCAAGTTGTTCAGAAGTTTCTTCTTAGTCCGGTGAAGGTTGCGGTGTTTGGGATGTGAGTCCTAGATGTCTGTCTGGGTGGGAGGTCCTGTTAAGAGGCCCCTGGCTGTCAGAAGGGGGTGGGGGGAGGGGGGTTAAGTCCTGGATGGTGTTCCGAGTGAAGTTCTGGGAGATCATGAGTTTGTTATCTTCTTGTCGTATCCTATCTTACGGCGTCTTCTTCTAAGTTCATAGGCTGCAGCTCCCACGTTTTCGAATGAGTGTTTATATGCATGATGGTGGTATCCCACCATGGAGGCAATTATTCTCCGTTTTAGGGGTTGTGCATGCTGGCATGTTATTGTTTCCAAACCCACCAGACGCTGAAATGGAATACGAGATCTTTAACGTGCACATTTGACCCCTACACACATGAAGGGGGTTCAGGCACTCGCACTTCTTCACATCTGTTGACCTGAGATATCAAATGAATTTCTACCCTTAACAAACCAGGCACCGTGACTCGGATTCGCACTCAGGTCCATCAGGTTCAAAATCGAACGAATTAATCACACGGGTACTGCGCGCATTATTTCATCGTGGTCTGTCTCAGAGAGAGAGGACATAAATAAAGACAATGGTGTAATTACGGTAATCAATCCTTCAGTTCCAACCAACGGACCATTTGTTAAAAAAAGGAATAAAACTGGAACAAAAAATGGCTGTACATGAATGAGTGAGTCAAGCCTTCACGATAAGATAAAAAGAAACAAATTCATTCAAAGAAAGTCATGCAAAAACATTCATTCAAAGAAATACAACGGTTGAAGTGCGAATCAAACGATCTGAAATGGGATGTATACTTAAAAGCAATGGTCGAGGATGTAACCAAGAGATGAAATAAACGCTGAGAGGAAAAACGATCAGAAAGTTTCAGAGAGTAATAGTTTTGATCACAATGGACAAGTGTTTCAGGGACAGTCATGGGTTTTCCCTGCGGACAGGCACTGTCTGTGCTCGATAAATGTGCTCGATAAATTTCTTTCAACTGTCAACGTGGGAGCGACAGAATAAACTCGGTATGAATTATTTCTTTCACGCAACATTCAGACAGAACACACTGTTTCTGAAATGGGCCTCATAAGTTATTAACGAAGGCTACAAAGGTTTCTGTTATGTTTACATTCATAAAATTCAAAACGAAACGACCAAACGATCTTTCTTTCACCGTTTCAGTTCACACGTTCCTTTTGTGAACAAAGAGTTTTGCACAAGTATGGTCTTTCACCGAAAAAAGTGTGGATGAGACATAACGAGAAAATAGCAAAGAGTTTGATACAAATGTGGTATTTCACCGGTTGTGACTCACAAGGATAAATCCGTACGCAGAAACAGCGCATGAAACATCCAGGGGAAAAGAAAAATGAAGAATGCTGTCTATGTTCAAATCCCCGTGTCCTCAAGAATCGTGTGAGTGGCTGACAGGTTTCCTGTCGCATGGAAAGACAAACACCAAGCAGCTAGAATCTCAAAGACACGGGGCAGAAGCAGGCATTGCATTTTCCTGGGAAGGCAAATAGCTGTCACTTCCGTAAATCAGTTTGCAAGCAGCGATCGGTGTAATTGAATGGAGAGGGGTGTAGGGGAAAGGCCTTTGAGGACTGTGCCATATCTCCTCATGGGGGTTCTCAGCCGGCATTGTTTGCTTTCCAGCTTTCCGAGATGTCTTTCCACGCGGACACCGTGTAAGGAAGACAAATTCAACGAAAGGGGGGAAAGCCTTTTACCGTTGCAGCCATGGCCATCTCAGAAAATCCACTCCAAATCTGATATTTGCAATGTCCTGGATAATACTGTCCTGATTTTCTTTCCTTTTTTTTTCTTTCTATTTTTTTTCTCTCAAGTTTTGCAAGTTGAGTGAATGGTGTTTTCTTTATTTTATCATAAATAAGCATAGGCGTTTGCACTTGATGCTGCTATTTATATCTTCGTCGTAAAATGTCACAACAAACAGTCTGCTAGTCTCACGCAAAATGAAACATAGAAACCAAGTTACACCGAGTGAATTTGTTTCATGAGATGTCATTCAGTAATATGTATACATCTATCTATCTATCTATCTATCTATCTAGATAAAATTTTCGAACATTCGCAAGCGCCTTCTGAGATTTAGATGTACTTTGGGTAATTCATGCATTCTAACGATCAGTGAATAATTCCAAACACACACTGGCAGGACACATGTTACTGGTGTGATCTTGTTTAGAGTAGTTCTTTTATAAGTATAGTTATAAACATTGACAGTTGAATCTGTATCATGTGCAATACAAATCATCTGGAAAAAAAATAATTCAGTCCAAAAGTTTTATCAGTACTTCATTTTTTTGTGTAAAAAAAAAAAAAAGTATGGCTTAGAATTCTAAAACGATTTCACCTCGACTTGTTCTACAGAAAAAAAGTCTTGTTGGGTTGACGCTACATGCCACGTGCAGCGTGAGTGTGTCATAGAAAAGAGAAAGCATATAAACAGAAGCAGTCACGAACTCTTTCTTCGAGCCATGCCATCATCACAACAGCTGGATGCCCTTTTGTGTCCACGTCAGTTCGTCTTTATAAGTATGCAGAAAATCTTAGGTTCGAAACACATAGGATCTTCGTAATGTTTTACGTTTTTTCCAGCCCACAATATGAGGGAAGTATGGTTTTTGTTTAGGGGAACGCTTTGCGAGAAATAAAATACTCAGCAACATGCGTTTATGTGGGACTGAGCGGGTGAGCACGGGCGCGCAAGCATTTCTCTGTGTGTGTGATCGGAAGTGATTTTTAAATATTTTCTTATTTTACTTGGATTTCATGTATCTTAATGCTAATGTACTAATTTTATTGGCGTGACATATGTTATGTGCATGCATACGTGCCTACATCCATGTGTATGTGTGTGTGTGCATTTTACTTACATATACGATTTATTCCCTTGATGTTTTTATTAATATATTGTTGTACAATACCTTATGGTCTTAACGTGTGTGTGTGTGTGTGTACGTGCGTGCGCGCATGTCATTTTTAGTAATATATACCCTTTTTTGTTGGATGTTTTCTTTTGTAAATATTGTTGTGCAGTACCCTATTGTCTTAACATGAGTATGTGTGTGTGCGGAGGGGGGGGGTTAGTCTATCGTCAGCAACTGGGAATTCTTATTTGAGTAGTTTTAATCTCTTCTTATGTTGCGTATGATGATTTTATGCTAGTGTTTACAACGAGCCTGTGATTGCACAACTTAATTTCCATGTGTTTTTGATTTGATTGATTTGATTTGAACAGCTACAGATCATTAGATTAAGAGGAAAAGCCGCGATGATTCACATACAAAAACAACACAACAGTTGACTTAAATAAAAGAAATGAATCAAAGGAACTCAGCAAGACGGTGCTTCTGTTGATGTAGACTGCACGTTTCCGACTTAAACGTTCCTCAGTGGCACAAATTATTATGAGTATCTGACTGCTACCGCTCAATGCTCAATGCACTGTGCCAAGAGTAAGATACGGACACAGTGACACAGATTATTAGTGTTGTTAATGTTATTTGATAATCATGCTGCGCCAGTCTTCGGTCAGAGACAAAACACTAACCGCCTTACATACACGGAGCCATTTGCACAACAGGCTGCCCAACTGTTTAGAACAGACTGAGAGCTGCTTTTACACATTCATCATTCGTTCCTGGTGTCATTCAATCAAGCATCAGCCACGCGCACGCTCACACACACACACACACACACACACACACACACACACACACACACACACACACACACACACACACACACACACACACACACACGTATATAAGAGTAGATTTTTCTTCAGAATTTTGCCAGGGACAGCCCTCTTGTTGCCGTGGGTTCTTTCACGAGCGCTGAGTGCATCGATCATTGTTCATTCTGTCCCCAGCATCCGCCATCGACTCCCGCTTCGAGTTCAAGGTGAGTGAGGACGACCCCCTTCGCTACACGCTGTTGCTGGGCCGGGCCTTCCCGTCGCTGGCGGAGTTCACGGTGGCCTTCTGGCTGAACGTCAGCAACCCCCAGCACCCCGGCACGGTCCTGTCCTACAAGCACGGCGACAAGGTCAACCTGATGCGCTTCATGAGCGGGCCCAAGCTGAGCTTCGAGATCTGGGGGGAGAGGAAGGAGACGGTGGGCGAGCTCATTGCGCACGAGCTGGTGCACGTGGCCTGGACCTGGTCCTCGCTGGGTGAGTTCACTTGGGGGACAGTGGGGCGAGGGGTTGATTAACGCTGTGCTGGTTTCAATTTCATTTTAGGCTAATGTTTCACACAAACGTGGGGTAAGAATGTCAAAGCCTGACCAGCTCGTTGGGCTTAAGATGTGCTAAGGTCAGGCATCTGCTCTCTTTTTTTTCAACAAATGCGGAGTAGTGTATGTGGACCAGTCTGCCTGTTTCGACACATCCTTGAAACTGAAACTCATAGCAAAAGTCATTTGAAAGTCAGGTGGTGAATTGCATGGTATTGTGCCAGAAGATGTTGTTAACACAGAAATACCGATGGAGTAAATAGCTGTTCTGTGGCAAACCTTTCGTTTAGTGACTGAGATTATATGTCGCCGGCAATAAGACTTTCCATCATCATCATGGAAGTCCACCGCGAGCGATGAAAACATCAGTAACTCCAGAGATGAGAACGCAGGCCAGAGACAGACGCACACATGCGGCCACACTGTGGGCACACAACACCACATGATAGGTGTCAACTCCTCTCTTTGTGGCATTGAGGGGAGGAGGAATTTTGTTTAATGTCCCGTCACACAGATCGGTGATTGAAGACATTTTGTTAAAGTATTTATGAATACATTTGAGTATTATCGCTTAGAAGGGGTGGGAGATGTGAGTGAATGGAGGGTTGGGGGAAAGTGGGACAAATGAGGGTGAAATGTGGGTGAAATTTGATAAAAAGAAAAAAGAAAAAAAATTCTAAATACAATTACAGGATAATACTTAAAGGACTTCGTAAAAGAGAAGTCGTTAAACTGACAAGCGAAACAACTGTTAATGAATGCAAAAAGTCAAAAACATCAACGTTCTCAGTCACTTGTGAAGACACACTTTCGTGTACATAAGGCTTAATCATTGTGGCATTGACCATTCTGGTCGAGGTCCTGAAGTCACCGCTCCTCCAAAGCCTGATCTCCTCTGTGAGCAGCCAGTCGCCAAGCATTTCTTTCTGTGTCTATTCTCTTTGTCTCTGTCTGTGTGTCTGACTCTCTCCTGTCTGATCTACCCATCTGACTATAAGATATATATATTTCATCTATCTATCGATCTATCTTTAGTATAGATCTTTGTCTATCATCCCCTCCCTCCACAGACGCAGGATCATGACACGAATCTCTCAAGTTCTAATTCAGTGGATACGCAGTTCAATGATTTAAAGTGTAAACTGAACAGTGTGTGTGTGTGTGTGTGTGTGTGTGTGTGTGTGTGTGTGTGTGCAACACGTGCATCCTGTGAGAGTACCAGAACGATCAATTCCCCGTCATGAAGTGTGAACCAGTCTCCGATTGCGATGTGCTGAATACCCATCGACCTTACAGTGTCCCAATAAATCTGCCACTTTCATTGTTCATTAATGGGAAAATGTGAGTGTGTTCGCTTGTTGGGTCGTCGAGGTGGCAGCGCATGCATTTTCATGAAGCTTTTTTCGTTCTGCTCTTACACGGTACTGTGCACTTCCATGCCTGCCGACGTTTTGTTGTTGTTATTGTTGTTGTTGTTGTGTTTGTTTTTTGGGTGGGGTGGTGTTTTTTCGGTTCAGTGATTTTTACAGCTCATTGCTCAAATATTCAACGCCACCCATTATCAGAGGCACATTCTAGAAGGTACATTCGCAGATATTTCTTTCTCTGGCACTTCGTCTCTGTCTCTCTCTCTGTCTCACTTGACCCGTCTCTGTCTGCCTGCTCTCTCTCTCTCTCTCTCTCTCCTCTCTCTCCTTCCCCTGCCCCTTTCTGTGACTGTCGCTTTTTGGCTTCTGCTTTTGCTTTTTTTTTTCCTTTTTTTCTGCTGCCCTGTCGTCTGCACCGTTTCAGTGGCATTACTCACACTCCACTCATCCACATCCCAGCGCCGACAGTCCACAGGGAGCTATCGATTGTTTGTTAGGCCGTCAAGAGGCCACACACCTGCTGAGTCACGTCAGTGCTATTTAGTGGTACATGTTCTAATTTAAAATACGCTGGATGCGAAATAGAACATGATCGCTTCGCCACGGAGTCTGAATGAAAGAATCTGCTTCTGGAGAGGAGGAGTCCGCCCTTAGTCTCTTCATTGATTGTTTCCGCTTGAATCTGTCGACACTGAAGACTTTGGCAGGAGGACCTCACCACGAGCGGAAATGTAAACACCCAACCAGTGATACGTAAGAAAAATCATCGTTGGGTTAGTTGGCTATCGACGTTAGGTTGGCCATTCTCTCATACTGAACCATTGAACCTTCACCACTGCAGAGTTGTTGTTGTATTGCTGTGTATACTTGTTTGTTTTTCATTGGGTTTTTGACTCACTTGTGTAAACAAAGTGAGTCTATGTTTTAACCCGGTGTTCGGTTGCCTGTGTGTGTGTCTGTGTGTCCGTGGTAAACTTTAACATTGACATTTTCTCTGCAAATACTTTGTCAGTTGACACCAAATTAGGCATAAAAATAGGAAAAATTCAGTTCTTTCCAGTCATCTTGTTTAAAACAATATTGCACCTCTGGGATGGGCACAAAAAAATAAAAAATGAAGCCTAATTATATGCAAACTGCATTTACTGTTATATTTATATTTTTTGCATTCTCTAAACTTGGCACTTTGATCTGATATTCTGACCCAACAACAAGAGCAGTCATTATTATCATTTTTTGTTCAAACAGGAACTTCTTTTGCTAAGCATGGAATTTTTTATTTATTTTGCAAACGTTTTGGTGCAGATAGTATAAAAGGGAAATTACTCTGTTATTAATGCTAGGGGAGTTAATTTGCTTTAAACTGATCTTTCTCATCTTAAACATTACATTTTGAAATTATACTCAATACATAAAAAGCTTGGATTTTTTTTTTTAAGTGTAGCACAAGTGAGTTGAAGGCCTTGCCTCTCTTGTTTTTTGTTGTTGTTGTTGTCGTTTTTTTCTTCTTTTCGTGTTGTTTTCATTTTACTTACAAACAGAACGCATCATATGTATGAATCCATCCATTCATACACCTATTTTAACACAAGTTTGTAAATACACACACACACACACACACACACATATATATATATATATATATATATATATATATACACATATATATAATAATGTATATATATATATATATATATATATGCGTATCCACACACTAACACACACACACACACACACACACACACACACACACACACACACACACACATCCTCTGTCTTCAGACAAGACGTGGCAGCTGTTCAAGAACGGGGTACGTGTGGACCAGGGATCACTGCGAGGTCGGCAGGACAGAATCCCCTCAGGGGGAGAGTTTGTTCTGGGGCAGTCCTCACGCCCCGGGGTCCTCTTTGACGTCAGCTATGCGCTTGAAGGTGATTGTTTGGTCGGGGGATGGGGAATTCGGGAGGGGTGGGGGGAGGGGGGAGAGGGAGGGCTGGAGAAGGAAGGTGGGGGTGAGGGGGTGAAGAAAGAGGTGGAAGACAAAAGAGACTCAGTGTATGTGTGCGTCGGTGTCAGTTATCTCTGGGACACACAGGGAGATTCAGATCAGCGCCAAACTAGAACTGGTGTCTCTCGATCACTTGCTATAGAAGATGATAGTTCGCTAACACTGTCGATATCCCGAGGAGTCCATTGGCGACGAAACTGCACTCATATCAGGCATACAATTCATTGGCTTCCGCTACCTCCCTCGGCCTCTCGCCTACGGTTTCTATCTTTTTGAATGGCTCGCATTCTCCTCCTGATTTTCATTTCCTCTTTCCTCATTGTATTTTGTCATTTATGATTACCTTAGTTTTTTTGTAGTTTTTTTTCTTTAAACATCTTTGCAACAATTTTTTTAAGCGGAATCCTTGTTTAGTTGTCACATTGTACTTGTTTTCCTCCAGAAACTTTTTTGTGCGAATTTATTCTTTGGTAAGAACTATATATGTACACACACACACACACACACACACGCACACACACACACACACACACACACACACACACACTGACTGACTGACTGACTGAAACCATTTATTGTCAGATTAACTGTTTGTTGTACGGACATTTTCGCAACCATTTGAATAAACTATTAACTGAGCAACACAAGGAAATTCTGATTTGAGGGAAGGTATTTTTAAAAAAGAACATATTTAACAAATCACTTTACCAAATTTCATTAATATCATTATCTCAAAAAATATTCTAACGCACACACATACTCACATACGTGTCTCCCCCACCCTCTCCCTACATACATCCATGCATGCACACAAACGCCCATTATAATTTCCCCACCTCATTCCCCTGCCCACTCACTCACACACACACTCACACTGTCTCTCACTCTTTCTCATCAAATTAAGGTTTCGTAATGTAATCAAGACGACATATTACATGTTAGGGTCGAACAGTTCCACTAATTAGAATAATGGGAACTTTGCTCTACAAGTAAATCTGACGCTATCACCCAAAACGAAACACTACTTTGGATTAAATAAAACAGAGGGGAACCTCTGCAGCATAAAAAAAAGAAGGGGGATGAAACAAATTAGAAAAACCGACCAATTGGATGGCTTTTAATTAGGTCAACTGCGGTTTTTGTCAGAGACCAACCATTTTCTTTGCCAGGGTGAAAAACGCTGGACATGGCGAGTGGAAGATTAAAGGATGTAATCATATCATGAAGGGGTTTGAAATGTAAATGTGTATCAGGACATTCGAGCAAAAAATGTGGGATGTCAAGGGTCTTACCACAAATACATATATGTATGTGTGTGTGTGTGTGTACACATATAGTTCTTACCAAAGAATAAATTCGCACAAAAAAGTTTCTGGAGGAAAACAAGTGCAATGTGACAACTAAACAAGCATTCCGCGTGTGTGTCTATCTGTCTGTGTGTCTATGTGAGTGTGTGTGTGTGTGTGTGCGTGACATGTCGCCCTTGAAACAACACGCTATCAATCATCTCTCCCCTGTGTTTATCATTGTTGTTTCTCCCCCCCCCCCCCACCCCCGCCCCCACCCCCTGTGTGCCAGGTGACCTATCTCACTTCAACATCTGGGACTTCATCCTGCCGGCCAACGAGGTGTCCTACCTGGCCTCCAGCTGCACCTTCCAGTACTGCGGCAACGCCGTGCAGTGGGTGGAGTTCAGGGCAGGCACCCGGGGTGCGCTCAGGATGAGGTGGCCCTCCGGCATCTTCAGTGAGTCCTCTGGCACCCTGTCAGGCTAACGTTAAAGTTATATGGGGTGTAGGTAGCTAAAGCATGATACGGCGTCGGTGAATCATTTGTCTGAATACTATGAGTCAGCACTCGGCTTATATCACAGATTGACATAAGTTTACATATGGGCCAACAGCAAAGTGAGAGTTGTATTATCTGTGGTTTCTCCAGTCAATGGGAAATCATCTACAGGTTAGTCTTTTGTGAAAGATTATGACTCTCAAACTAGGAGGCAAAATTGCACTGGCTCTTAGTGCTGCAGCCTTGTGGGCTGGTTGGCCTTTGGGAACCATCCCAACGCCGACTGTCCTAAAACCCTCATGGCCGAGAGAGTGGGGATGTACTTGGGCAAGACACTCTCCACTATAATCAAATACTAGCCCAAATAGTCGGAACAGCAGTTGCCCACTCTACTGTTCTGATGGTCATAGCCGGACACGACAACAAGTCTTCGAAGAAAGGAAAGAGCCCCCGAAGGCGTTCAACGATTATCTTGACGCCTTCCACTGTCCGCCGCGCAATAACGGTGGCGGTTTTTCTTTGAACTTGAAGCTGCAGGTTGATGCGTGTGTGGCGTGGAGGTGAGCTGGGGGGGGGGGGGATATGTGAGTTGTGAGAGATGTTGTGCTGTTTGATGAATAGTTTGAGGTTTGGGGTTGTTGGTTTTTGGTGTGTGTTTTTTTGTTGTTGTTTTTAGCAAGTTTGCATCTAAAGATTTTTTTTTTCTTTGGCTTACTCATAGGACATGTATTATGTTAAATGCGCTTACAGCGGCAGGGTAAGCGCTGCAGAAATGCACATTCTTCTTCTTCTTCTTCTTCATTATTATAATAATCATCATCATCATTATTATTATCATCATCATCATCATCATTATTATTAATACTTTTGTTGTTATTATTTTTATGATATTCATTAATTTTCTCTCTCTGTATCTTGTGCTCTTCTTTCCAGGTGCCGACAGTTTCACGTGTTTTACAGAAAAAGATGCTGGAGTCACATGTGACAAATCATGCAGTGAACGAATCGGTAGGAGTGTGTGTGTGTGTGTGTGTGTGTGTGTGACTTTCTGTCGAGCTACGTTTACGTCTATAAAAAAATAATATGTAGTTATGTTGTTGTTGTGTGTTGTTGTTGTTTTAATTTCATCGGAAAAAAAATAAAGATCAACAGACGAAATATACTGGAAGTAGAACCCCGGAGCTCTACAACAAAAACTGTATGTTAAACAATGATTTACTGGAGCAACGTACAGCAAAACTGCGTGAACTTTCGTTCCTCTCTCTCTCTCTCTCTCTCTCTCTCTCTCTCTCTCTCTCTCTCTCTCTCTCTCTCACACACACACACACATACACACACACACACACGCACATATACACATATACACACACACACACTTACACACACATACTCTCTCTCTCTCTCTCTCACACACACACACACACACACACGCACATATACACATACACACACACACACACACTTACACGCACATACTCTCTCTCTCTCTCTCTCTCTCTTTCTCTCTCTCTCTCACACACACACACACACATACACACACACACACGCACATATACACATACACACGCACACACACACACACTTACACACACATACTCTCTCTCTCTCTCTCTCTCTCTCACTCACTCTCTCTCATGTGCACACACAAGCAAACAAACAAACTTTAAAAAGCCACACACACAAAAAAACAAGTTCAACACGTTGGTTTTCGGTCAGTTGTCGTCCGTCGTTCAACCAGAAGTCATATTTCATCATGTGCCTTCGACCAGATGACCTTTGGACTGGGTGTCAAAAGTATCGACAGGGGATTAGCTGGTTTGTTACGGTTACGTACGCCCCAGGCGATATTTCCGTCTGGGACAACCAGATTAGGAATGGGGAGGGAGGGAGGTTGGGGTAGGGGTGTGGCGGATGAGGTGTGGTGGGGGGGAGGTGGGGGCAGTAAGAAGAGGTTGTAGCTGGACACCGCTGGAACTGAACCTTCGACACGAGTCTCCCAGGTTTTCCCCCTCACTGGTTAATGCATTAGGATGTTCCCGACATATCCAGTACTCCTCTTTCCCCTCCCCTCACTGTAAGCGTTGAAGCAGAGGCTTGGTGGTTGAGAGCCCGGTTAGAATTAGAATTAGTATCACTGTCATTTCATTATATCAGATTGAGAAGGTCAACTGGGAGTATGTGATACAGGGCACAAAAACGATCAGCATGATATATCACACCACATAAAAAACCACACAGAAAAAGGCAAAGCATACCCAGTTTGAAAAAAGAAAGAAAAACATCACCATTCCATCTGTTAATAACACACACACACACACACACACACACACACACACACACACACACACACACACACAGAGAGAGAGAGAGAGAGAGAGAGAGAGACTTACAAAGCCACAGATGAACCCAAATTATACATATTGGCTTTTTTGTCAATTGTCGTTGGTGGAATAGGCCACGTTCGTTCGACCAGAAGTCATGTTTGATCACGGGCCTTCGACCAGATGGCCTTTAGACTGAGTGTCGAAAGGGGATTACTTGGTTAGCTACGTACACCCCAGGCGATATTTCCGTCTGGGACAACCAGTTTAGAACTGGAGGGAGGGAGGAGGAATAGCTGGAGGAGGAGAGGGGAGGAGAGAGATGGTGACACTGGACACTTCGCTGAAACTAAACCTTCAACAGTCAGTCCGCCGCATTTTTTTCCCGTTGCTGATCAACACAGCAGGATTTTTTGCCAACATCCCCAGCCTTCACTCCACATATAACAATTCATTTATTCATGCAGGCAGAAAAAAAAATACCATGAATAAAAAGATGGCGCCGTATCATGGCGCCACACTCTCCCGAGGGAGATTCCAGGCAGAGATAGCTGCTGTAGGTGAAGCATCAAGGAGCACAATGCGATACAGTTATGCTAAAGTCTTCAACCTCTGCGGCAGTTTAACGATCTATTGGATCACGCCCATAATGGTCAAGTTGTTCCGGGCGGGCTTAGATCTTGGTTCAGTGAAGGCTGCTTGTTTGAGGGGCTTAGTCCTGGGTGTCTGTCCCAGACAGAAAGTCGGTCTGGGGTTCCAAGGGGGGAGTCATGGCTGTCTGAAGGGAGATGAAGTCCTTACAGTTCTGGCGTTCCGAGGGAGGGGGGGGGGGGGGGGAGTCCTGATCCAATATCCCCCACCCCGACCCATATGTCTCCCCCGTCCTCTCCACGCCAGCTACCTCCACCATCCGTCCCCAAGAATTACCATAACATTATCTCTTCACTATTCACAAGTCATGACTCAGTATATGAGCAAAGGCGTCAGAGGCCTGTGGCCTGTCTGGACCTGGCTTTCATGTCCTGTTTGTGGTGTTGGTTTCTTGCCTTTTTTTTGTGAAACGTTCTGTTTGCCTGTTCGATTGATAGGGCCTTTGAGTGAATGCTTGTTAAACAGTGGTTCCTTTTGAAGAACTTGTTTTTCCAACGAGGTACAGAGAAAAGAGAAAGACGACAAAGAAGAAGAACAACAACAAAAACACATTAAGAAGAAAAAAAAAAGAAAGAAAAAAAAACAGAAGAAAATGAAGGATGAGATTGGATGGACAAGGGAGGACAAGAAAAGGAAGAAGAGTAAGAAATACGAAAGGAAGGGTTGATAATGTCTTTGGTCCCTTTTTCCGAGTTTCAAATCTGATGAAAGGGTGTAATTACTGTTCAGTGTTGTATTGTTTTTTCTGTTTTTACTCGAAGTATAATTTTATATATACATATATACATATTGTCATTGTTGTCTTATTTGTTTATCTATTTATTTATTATTATTATTTTATCATTATTATTATTACTACCTTTTTATATTATAATTATTATTTATTTATTTATGTAAGCTTATCTATTATATATTCACCTTTTTTTTCTTTTTTTTTTCCTCAAGGCCTGACTAAGCGCGTTGGGTTACGCTGCTGGTCAGGCATCTGCTTGACAGATGTGGTGTAGCGTATATGGATTTTCCGAACGCTGTGACGCCTCCTTGAGCTACTGAAACTATATATATATATATATATATATATATATATATATACAGAGAGAGAGAGATGTGCGTTTTGTGTATGTGTATATGTATATACATATGAGTGTGCACATACACCCGTGCATGTCTGTGTGTGACCCCATGCCATGCTGCCTGCCCCAGGCGCCCAGTGCAACGAGGAGATCAACGAGAACATCGTTTGGCGGCGACAGCCGGCCGCTCAGAACGTCAGCGTGCCTTGCCCGGGCTTTGAGCAGCGCAAGGAGCCGGACCACGACAACGCCACCCTTGTCCAACGTGAGTTCACTCACTGCTACTGTACGCAGGAAGGTGGTAATATCGTTAAGACGCTCAGCTGCCAATAATATTGAGAGTCCGTGAGGGTGTGGGTTCGAATTCCGCTCTCGCTCTCGCCCTTTCTGCCAAGTTTGACTGGAAAATCAAACGGGGCGTCTGGTCATTCGGATGAGACGATAAACCGACGTCCCTGTGTGCAGCACGCACTTAGCGCACTGAAAAAGAACACATGGCAACGAGAGTGTTGTCCTGTGGTAATTTATTTCAGAAGAAATCCACTCTGATAAGTACACAAATACATAAGTATGCACTCAAGGCCTGACGAAGAGCGTTAGGTTACGCTGCTGGTCAGGCATCTGCCTAACAGATGTGGTGTGGCGTATATGGAATTGTCCGAACGCAGTGACGCTTCCTTGAGAAACTGAAATTGCACCACCAGGTGTCTCTCCATGGTGATTTCCACGTGAAGCGAAGTGGGGTGCACTAGAATGGGATGGTATGGTGTGGGGTGAAATGCAATAGAATAGAATGGGGTGCGGTGGAATGTAGTGAAGTTTTTTTGTTGTTTTTTGTTTGTTTGTTTTGTTTTTTGTTATTGTTGTCAAATAAATATTTTTATTCGAGTTAAACATTTAATACATACATACAGACATACAAAACTAATATTTGTAATTAATAATATTTGTTATTGTGCATTACTTAAACTGTAAATCAGGGAAACAACAACACAACATTGTTTTTATACAGAGAAAAAAAAAACAGAAATAAAAAAGTCATAGGCACTGCATAAAAAAAGTAAATAATGAAAGGAAAATAAAAAATGAATAAAAGAACGAACGTTACATTCGTGGTTGTCTTTCCTACTCCTCGTTGCCTTCAATCATTTTTATGTATGGGTACCATTTTCTGGAAAATGCTATGGGCATAATTTCCACAACTGGACAAGTTTGTTTCAGTTTGAAGAAGGTGTACAAAGCGTGCAGACCGATCCATATACGCTAAACCACATCTGTTGTATTGAAAAAAAGGGAGGGGGGGAAGGGGGGGCAGATGCCTGACCTTGAAGTTGAACGAAGTGGACTGAGGTTCAGGGGAATGGAGTGGAGTGGAACTGAGTGCACACGATGGAGTGAAGTGCAGTGGAATGGTGTGCACTGCAATGGGGCAGACTGTGGCGAATGGAATGCAGAACAATGGGGTGGGCTGAAGTGGGGAAATAGCGGAATGAACTGAAGTAATAATAATAATAATGGTATTTATATAGCGCTGAATCTTGTGCATAGACAAATCAAAGCGCTTTCGCACCAGTGATTCACACGCATGGATCACTCTTAAACTGGAGAAACTGAAGACAAGGAAGAGGCAGGAAAGGGAGGCTGTTTTGGGAAGAGGTGGGTTTTAAGGCCTGACTTGGAAGAGCTGAGTGTGGAGACTTGACGAAGCGAAAGAGGAAGTTCATTCCAATTGCAAGGTCCATAGACAGAGAAAGAACGGCGGCCAACAGTCGAGTGTTTGAATCTGGGTATGCGACAGAGGGGATCCGAAGCCAATCGTAGTGAGCGAGATGGAGTGTAGAGGTGAAGGCAGCCGCAGAGATAGGAAGGGGCAGATTTGTGAATACATTTATAACATAGAATGCTGATCTTGTACTTTATTCTTTATTCTTTATTTATACTTTATTCTGGCTCTACAGGGAGCCAGTGGAGATGTTGCAAAAGAGGAGTGATGTGCTCAGATCTTTTCTTTCTGAGGACGAGTCGGGCAGCAGAGTTTTGTATGCGCTGAAGAGACTGAATAGATAAAGCAGGCAAACCAGACAATAGAGAGTTACAGTAGTCAAGGCGAGAGAGAATGAGAGAAACGACAAGTATAGATGTTGCGTCAATGGACAGATATTTCCGGACGACACTGATGCAGCACAGTGGAATGGAGAGGATCGAATTGGAATTGGATGGAAAAGAGTGGAATGCAGTTGGATGAGGTGAAGTGGAATGAAACGGAATAAAATGGAGTGGACTGGAACTGGATGTGGTGCAGTGGAATGGAGTGGAGTAAAATGGTCAGGAGTGAAATAGAGTGTGGTGAAATGGTCAGGAGTGAAATAGAGTGAAATAGAGTCAAATGGGGTACAGTAGAATGGAGTTGAATGTACTGGAATTCAGTGGAGTGGGATGAACTGGGAATGAAATCCGTCGAGTGCAGTGGAGATGAATGGGGTGCAATAGAATTTAGAAGAGTGGATGAAGGACAGTAGTTGAGGCTGAATGGTGTGTCGTGTGGTGGTATGGAGTTGAAGTGTACAGAGTGAAATTGCATGAGTTGAACAGGATCGGAGTTACACTGTGTGGAGCAGAATGGCATGGTGTGTTTGGAGTGAACTGGGATGGAGCGGGATCGGGCTGTGGTGTGATTTAGGTGGTATGAAATACGATGGTGTGAAGTTGAAGCGGATGTGTGTGTGTGTGTGTGTGTGTGTGTGTGTGTGTGTCTGTGTCTGTGTCTGTGTGCTGGTTGTATAAGAATGTATGTACATATATGTATTTATGTTATCGATTTCCTTCGCTTTGGTGCGGAATGGAATGATGTACAACGATGGAGATGGAATGAAATTATTTCAGTTGACTCAATAGATTTTCTGGTCTGCGTTCCTTCTCATATAGCTTACACAGGACATTATCTAATGAGCTTCGTATTGATGCTGCCTGTGGCACTGGATTCGGCATTATTGTTCCATTTGGGGACCCATGCTTACCCAAACTTTCCGGGTGTGGACCAGTAAGGTTCCTGGATCGTATGCTCTCAGGGGATTATATAGATTGACATTATTGCTTGGATAAATTGAGTACCCACCATAGATTGACATTATCGCTTGGATAAAATGAGTACCCACCATAGATTGACATTATCGCTTGGATAAATTGAGTACCCACCATAGATTGACATTATTGCTTGGATAAATTGAGTACCCACCATAGATTGACATTATTGCTTGGATAAATTGAGTACCCACCATAGATTGACATTATTGCTTGGATAAATTGAGTACCCACCATAGATTGACATTATCGATTGGATAAATTGAGTACCCACCCAAGCACGCACTCATCTCAGAAGATGAAACACACTACACATTTTGCATTTAGCACACTGTCCAAAAGGTAGCTAGTGTACTATGTGGAGTAGGGCTCCGGGGTGCTGTTTTCTTGGATTTAAAACATGATGAGATGTGATGCAACAGCGTGAACCGTTTGAAGAGCTGGAATGACAGAAGAACAGCCAGTTATTACAGGACTTCACTTTGAAGCTGACTTCTAATTCTTTATATATATATATATATATATATATATATATCAATAAAGGATATTTGATTGACGTGTATTTTCTTTATGCATTTGTTTATGGAGAAGTCAGAGTAAAGTTAGAATCTAATATACCATTTTCTGAAAATATGAATATTTTGAAAGCCGAGTTGAATGGACGATGGAAGAGTATGTATGACGATGCCAAAAGAAGTGCTTTTTATGTTGTTGTTGGTGGTGGGTTTTTTTTATCAAGCTTGTGTTCAAGCGTTTAGTCCCTGACTTCTTAAAAATCATTTCTGCAGAAGAGAAAGAAGGTCGCGAATTTGTTAAGCGAGGAGAGAAATAGTTGAGTCTGAAACAAACATTTCACAACACACAGAATGATGGGCAATGATGAAAATATCGGGAAGTAACAGAACACGTGTGTCTGCTCACTACGATACCAGGTATAGTGGCATAACATCTAGTCCAGTTTCTTATAAGCGAAAGATCTCAAAGTATTTTACTAAGAAAATATCTTAATACTCATTTAACATCAATTTTGATTCTTTCCAATGTATCTTGATTTTTCCCCTCGAACTTTACAGTGCTTGGTTCATTTTTCAGTGATTCTTTTATGACGTGTTTTCAGCCTTGGTTAAGCTAGGCTATAGGCAGTGTGAGTTGAAGTGATAACTTGCCAAACATGGAGAGTAAGTACACATGTGAACTGTAGGAGGAATTAACAAGCCAATTTCGGGTGGGAATGGTGCAGTGTATCGGTATCGGGTTACAATGTTATGGTTAAAGGTCCCTTAATCTTTTGCGTATTGAATTCATATTCACTGCATTTAGGGTTCGGTATAGAAATACGGGCACCAGTTCGCTCCTTCCCCAACCGAAGTCAGGTACCCGTTCACGCCGCGATGGAGTGGGGGGGAAAATCGGAGTAAAGTACATTTCCCAAGGACGTAACATCATGCCGAAAATGCGGCCTCTAAACCTGATCATTGGTGAACATTGGATCTTCTAGAAGTCCAGTGCCTAACCTATTCTGCCACCGATCTCAGATACCATCCTCAAATGGAACGAAACGTGGAACTGTGTGAACCTGGGGGGAAAGAAAGGTTTACTCATGGCACCCCATGCTGGCTGGCCCGAGCCACAGAAGATCAGTCCCCGAAGTCAGCATGTGACAGCTGGGGAATCAAACACGGGACCTTGCTGTCACACAACCCACTGTTCGGTTTATAAATATTGAACTTGAAGGGTCGTGAAAAGCCCAGGGCTGGGTTGCATTGGCGTCAAGAACTGCCTTCAGTCTACACTAATTCTATATAGTTGGGGAAATTCTTAACGCTAAGCAAACTCGGCTCCTGCTAAGATCTCTCACACAACCCACCCCAGGTCTGTGATGGAAGGGATTGGTGTGATGTACCACAGACTGTCAATTATGTGGGGATTTGAGGACAGAGCACACAGAGCCTTCTGGGTATCTTGTGGCACCATGGAGAGACAGAGACAGAGAGACAATTTGATTGAATTGACTGAATTTTTTTCAGATGGTAATGGAGTGAGCAAGATATTGCTTTTTTTTCATTCATCCCGAACGAAAGGGGGAATCGAAAGAAAAGAAAGAAAGCAACAAGAAAGAAAATAAGAATAAACAATTATGTCAAAACAGCATTACACAGTATAAATCATGAATATATGAATAATGATGAACATTTTCGACATTTCATATCAAAAGAAGAATAAGAGGGATATAATCAGAGAGACAGAGAGGGTGGAGCCGTCTCCAAATCTGTCAGAGCAACAGGTGGCCACATGCACGATGAGCTGTAAACATTTCTGAAAAAAATGAAGAGAAAATATGTGTCTTCAGGTCTGCTAAACGAAGCGGACTGCCTCAAAGTTCACAAACGCGAGCCAAATGCAAATATTCCGATTTGCTTGTTTGAAGCGGACAGTAAAGTCTGTTTTTGACGGAATTGAAAGGAATCGGAGGAGGAAACTGTTCAATACGGCTTGAATAAAGTACACGATCAGCACTCTATGTTATAGATGCATTCACAAAACTGCCCCTTCCTATCTCTGCGGCTGCCTTCACCTCTACACTCCATCTCGCTCACTACGATCGGCTTCGGATCCACTCTGTTTACGCATACCCAGATTCAAACACTCGACTGTTGGCCGCCGTTCTTTCTCTGTCTCTGGACCTTGCAATTGGAATGAACTTCCTTTTTCGTTTCGTCAAGTCTCCACACTCAGCTCTTTCAAGTCTGGCCTTAAAACCCACCTCTTCCCAAAATAGCCTCCCTTGCCTGCCCTTCCTTGTCTTTAGTTTCTACAGTTTTAGAGTTATGCATGCGTGTGAATGACTGGTGCGAAAGCGCTTTGATTTGTCTCTGCACAAGATCCAGCGCTATATAAATACCATTATTATTATTATGTTTCGTGGTCGCACTTGTCATGTTCATTCTCCTCATCTGAAAGGTGAGAAGATCCACAGTGTGTGCCCAGCGACAGCCTCTCAGTAGTTCATGTCCCATGGACTGACATCAGTCCACACCATTCCTGTGTCGTGCTGACTCCATCAACAGTCTTCCCATGATGTTACATTATTAGAGACGATCTTTCGTTCCTTTGCGGAATGTGCAGAATTTTTTATTTATCATTAAGTTTCTTTTGAAGCAGATATAGTGTACCGTATATGAATGTGTCCGAACGTTTTGACACCTCGGTTAAAGTGAAACTGAAACTGGCGGAACCTTTCATTTCAATTTGACCATTACTTTGTTTGAGGCAGACCTCTCGACTCTGTAGCTTTGTCTTTTTCGGTTATATGCAGATTTTTTCATCGCTAAGTTTCCTTTGAAACAGGGTGATTGTTTACGTATTTTTAGATCTGATACGGTTGGGCAACAAATGCAAATTGAATCGAGCCAGTCTTTCTTCTTCTTCTTCTTCTTCTTTTCTTAATCCAAGTCTATGATTCTTTGGTGTCCTGCATGCACTGTAATGTCATGTACCTGTCTTTTAATTTAGTCCAGTTATTGCTTCTCCATCATCTCGGAATGGGAAGCCCAGAGTGGCATAACGCAATGCGCAACTTTCAGATTAAAAAACTCACATGGTCATACTGCCCGGGACATGCAGGTGTTAAGAGAAATGAGCGAGCTGACAGACTTGCTGGTAACGCAACACCAACGAGCGGCCTACATCTAGGAAAATCGGAAATCCTCAGAAAAGTCAAAGAATACCAAAAAGAACAGGTACAAGGCCATCACACCATCGATCGCCTCAAAGAAATAGAAGCAGAGAGAGGGAGCGGCCGCAAGTCTAACATGAAAGGTAGAGCACGATGCTTTGCAAATCAAACAAATATCGGCATCATTTCCAAACCAACATTGCGCAAATTTCTTCAAAACGGAACAGAGTCTCTGTGGGCCTTTCCAAATACAATAGACTGAGCAACACACTAGACGCCACGTTCTTGGCATCAGAGATCTTTTCCCATCCCTCTTGCGGCCAGTCAGTGGCGGCTGTGTGTGTTTGTGTGTATGTGTGGGTCTGTGCTTTTGAGTGTGTTTGTGAATGCGCGAGAGTGAAAGTGTACACAAGTGTCAGGAGAGATATGTGTACGTGTGTGTGTGTGTGTGTGTGTGAGGGGAGGTGGGAGTGCGGGGGGAGGTGGGGTAGAGGATGAGGTATGTGAGTGCATGCATGCCTACACTGTGGGAGCAACAGGATATTGGAACGTATATATATATATATATATATATATATATATATATATATATATATATATATATATATATATATATCTTTGTATGTACGTGTGTGGGGTTGGGGGTGGGAGATATGGGCGTATGTGTGTGTGCTTGTACAAGTAAGTGTTCATCTCTGTGAGTTTGTGTGTGTGTGTGTGTGTGCCGTGGAAGCTGCGATACGTAGACTAGAAATGAGTGTGTGGAGGAGGGGGTAGAGGAGGTGCAAGGTAATGTGTGTGTGTGTGTTGGAGCTCATGTACGTTTATATGTATTTGACTGTGCTTTCATATGTGCTTGTACAAGTAAAATTATAACTACTACCTTTTTCTATATTATAATTATTTATTTATTTATTTATGCAAGCTTATCTATTATTTATTCCCCCGGTGTTTTGTTTTGGTTTTTTTTTTGGGGGGGGGGGGTTGTTTTGTTTTGTTTTGGTTTTTCTCAAGGCCTGACTAAGCGCGTTGGGTTACGCTGCTGGTCAGGCATCTGCTTGGCAGATGTGGTGTAGCGTATATGGTTTTGTCCGAACGCAGTGACGCCTCCTTGAGCTACTGAAACTGAAACTGAAACCATCATAAGTGTATCCCGCCTTTTCTCCCATTTTCATGGCAGGTATGTCCATCCCACACATCCATGCAAATCACTCCCTACACACACACACACGCGCGTGCGCGCGCGCGCAATGAAGCTTCATGCCTGATTAAATTAAAATCCAATCTCAAACTTTCTTTCCCACTCAAGGAAGTTCTCTGCGTCGTTGGATTCGGACATCTTATCCCGTAATTCATTCCCGATATTGGAACTGAAACGAAGACGGAGAAGGGTTTTGCTGTGTCCCGTTGCTATCCGCGGTGTGCTCTCGTCGCCCACTTGACTTGTCACTTTTCCCATTTGGCTGCCACCTCACTGGGTGTTGGTTTTCTTCCCCCAAAGTCCGTTTTTCACCCTTCTCCTTCACATCAGAACGCGCCGTCGTGGCAGAAGCGGTTAGCCTACGCGTTTGAGTTCTGATTCCGTGTTCATCAGTGATCGAGACTTCGTTTTGGTATTGTGTTGTGCCCTTGGGAAAGGTACTTTACTCCCAGTCTTCTTCACTCCACCCTGGTGTGATTTGTTATGTTGTTGTTTTACCAGTGAAGAAAGACCAGAATAGAGCGCCAAAAAGAGGCGAAGAGTGATAGTATGTGCTCCATGGTCTTGCTGAGAACAAGAACAAGATCAACAAAAAGGTAGCCTTTGCCTTTCAGGGTTCGCCACACGCTCGTGCTTGCTGCAAGCTAACGACAATGATGGTATATGGCAGGAGCCGTACATTGATGACTGCATCACCGAGGACTTGTTGGACCTTAAGATCAAAGTGGGTATATGTGACAGTCCATTGTTGTCATCTCTCTGTCTGTGTCTGGTTCTGTTTGAGTCTGTTTTGTACGCTTCTCTCTCTCTCTCTCTCTCTCTCTCTCTCTCTCTCTCTCTGATTTTCATATTTGACTGGTTGTCTGTCTGCCTGTGTCCCTGTCTGTGTTTGTCAGGATTTCTATCTGGCTGTCTCTCTTTCTCTCTGTCTCTCGCTCGCTCGCTAGCTCATTGTCTCTTTTCTTGTATTTGTCACGCTGGCTGGTTGTCTGTCTGCCCGCGTCCCTGTCTGTGTTTGCCTGTCAGTCTGTCAGGCATTCTGTCTGTCTGTCTGTCTGTCTCTCTCTCTCTCTCTCTCTCTCTCTCTCTCTCTCTCCAGTTGTATTCGTAGCAGCAGTCGCAGTAGTATCATTATTACCATCATCATCAACACACATTATAATCACCATCATCGCCACCATCATCATTGATATACTGACATTACCATCATCATCATCATCATCATCATCGTTCCACGTGGTGCTGTGTGCTGTCAGTTCCAGCAACTGGGTGTGGGAGGGGGTCTGGACCAGATGGAGGTGCTGAGGATGGCGGAGAGACTGCTGAACCACACGGAGGACCACACCTACGTCAACCCCATCGATGTGGCCACAGTCATTGATCTGCTGGCCATTCTGGTGGAGACACAGGTGATGACACAGCCACTGTCGTGTGTGTGTGTGTGTGTGTGTGTGTGTGTGTGTGTGTGTGTGTGTAATAGACCCGCTGACCACCCTGGTAAAGATACAGGTGACACAATATACATTTTCATTTTCAAGGTGGTGTCAGAGCGTGCAGGACTGACCCATGTACACTACACCACAACCGATGCATACAAAACAAATGAACGAATAAGTGAACAAATAAAAAATGAAATAAGATAAAATAAATTTTAAAAAAAAAAGAAAGAGCAAATACCCGACCTTTGCTTAAACGGAACGCCGTGGTTAGGCCTTGAAGTGACACATCCATTGTAAGGTCCAGTCGTGTTTGTGTGTTGGTGTGGGTGTGATGTAAAAGAGAATTACGTGTTTACCTTCTACTCTCTCTCTCTCTCTCTCTCTCTCTCTCTCTCTCTCTCTCTCTCTCTCTCTCTCTCACACACACACACTCTAACAGCGAAACAATGTCCCATACTCACATCGAAATAAACAAGAATCACGTTCTGACTCTCCCACCCACCTCTCTCTCCCCCTCTGTGTGTGTGTGTGTGTGTGTGTGTGTGTGTGTGTGTGTACTGACAACAATGCAATGGCCCCTGCTCGTAACGAAACAAACAAGAATCATGTACTGAGTTCATCTTCTGACTGTGTGTGTGCGTGTGTGTCTGTGTGTGTGTGCGCGCGCGCGATTGCCACCAATCATATCGATACGAAAAAGCACCAGACCTGTTTCAAATCACACATTACGCTTTCAACAATTACAAAGACAAAACAAAATAAAACTGAACAGACTTAACCAAAAGTATATAACAAATATTGCTATATGTCAGTTCAGTCCAGAATCACTAAAAAAAGAAAAAGAAAGAACTGTGAAATGCTGTGTTTTTAAACACACGAGCAATGGTATTCTAGATATAACTTTTTAATACAAAGCAAGTCCAAGTCTCTTTGCTTGGAAGCTGTTGGAGAAAGTGTTAAAACTGGGACGAGGCAAGGCTCAATTTAACATTGACGGTTAACACATAACTTCAAGTGAAAAAAAAAGAAAAAGAAATCTGGACAGATGGATTGAGGGCAGGGGGGTGGAGGGGATGGTGCGTGGTGCTGGAGTTGTATCCTGAGAAGAAACGGCTGCCAATCATTCGGCTCCCATTGCCAGGAGATTAGCTCCGGAGAGCACTCGACAAAGAGACCAGATCCAGCAGGAAATTCCGCAGGAGAGGGATCCCTGTGGCCGCCTGGCATCATGTGAGAGAGAGAGAGAGAGACATCTTTCTGCTGGCCGCGGATTGCTGACATAGGATCAAGACCCATTTCTCCGTGGATCATACCCACTGGTGCTCAGTCTGGGAGACAGACAGGAGCAGAAGGAAGAGGGTGACAGAAAAACCCATCAGGAGATGGAGAATACGAAACAGGGAGAGGCAGGCTGACAGTGACACATGCACACAGATGCACAAAGACGCAGACACATAGAAGAACACAAGAACACAAATACATAACACAGACACAGATACACAGAGACAGGAACATCGATACACTCACTCACAGAAACAGACACACAGACAAGGATTGAAGTTGAAGGAAACAGGAGACGAAGACAGATGAGAGGAGAACGTGGGACAAAGAGAGACAGACAGACGGGAGCGGATTGAAGAATACAGTGCAGAGACACTTGCAGACACAGAAACAGGGACCCAGACACAGCGACAGGGAAGAAGAAGACAGGAGAGTGCAATATAGAGATGCAGACAAAGAGACGCAGACAAAGCACCAAGGCCTACGAATTCGAAACAGAGAGATAAACGGGGAGAAAAAGAGAACAGAGGAATGCAAGAGAGAGAGACGTGGGGAAGTGCAAAGAGGAATCTACTTCTAAAGATTTCCTTCAGAGCAAAGGAGAAGGACTGTAGCAGTTGGTGTGTTTTTATGTGTATGTTGTCCTTCTTTGTTTTAACGCTGTGGTGAAACTAGACATTCGTTCGAAATCATGTTTATTCTAAACATCCCATTTAATAGCCCCAGAACTAAATTTAACTATTGTCATTTGCGAAAGAAAGATTTGCTCCTTTATGAAAAGTCTGAATTTAAACTTGATTTTCTGTTCTTCTCCGACGTAATTATCAGTGTAATTATCA
>NC_134876.1:11302598-11337598 GCF_041734735.1 Babylonia areolata | reverse complement strand
TACATTTGGCCCTCATCCTAAGCAAAATTGTAAAGGACGATATCGAACCAAAATGAAAACAGACACCTGTGCTTTGCTTTGCCCCCCCTCCCCACCTCCCCTCCCCCCCAGAGTTCTCTATCACCACCCAGCTGGCCTACGTCATCCGTGGGGTGGAGTTCCCCAGTGATGATGACGTCAGACACTTCGGGGTGGACCGGGAGGCGGGCTTTGTGCAGCTGAGCAGCAACCCTCTCCGGATCACCAACACTTCCGATGACTTCAGTGAGTGTCCTGTGTCTTGTCTGTCTTGTCTGTCTTGTCAGCGGTGGAAGATGGGTAGACTCACAATCAGATGGCTTTATTCACTTCGGTAGACACGGGACTCAGATGATGATTTTATTCGAGTGGACCGACTCAGATGCTTTAGTCACAGACTCAGACGTAGATTGAGTGGAGTGATGGCCTAGAGGTAACGCGTCCGCCTCGGAAGCGAGAGAATCTGAGCGCGCTGGTTCGAATCACGGCTCAGCCGCCGATATTTTCTCCCCCTCCACTAGACCTTGAGTGGTGGTCTGGGCGCTAGTCATTCGGATGAGACGATAAACCGAGGTCCCGTGTGCAGCATGCACTTAGCGCACGTAAAAGAACCCACGGCAACTAAAGGGTTGTTCCTGGCAAAATTCTGAAGAAAAATCCACTTCGATAGGAAAAACAAATAAAACTGCACGCAGGAAAATACAAAAAAAAAAAAAAATGGGTGGCGCTGTAGTATAGCGACGGTCTTTCCCTGGGGAGAGCAGCCCGAATTTCACGCAGAGAAACCTGTTGTGATAAAAAAAAAAAAAAGAAATACAAATAGATGATTTATTCATTTCCGTAGACTCCGAATCAGAGTGTTCAGTCTGTTGGGTACACTCTGACTCCGATGGTTTAGTCACTTGATACCACAGCTCCCGTTTGAAGGGAGCTAGTTTCAAATGTTAATATTTTTTTGGAAAAAAGTTATATATCTCAAACTGTTCTTTATTAAAGTTAGCTAGCTATGTGTTGAATAGTCCAGTTGGTTGTTTATTGTAGGACCCCACACGAACCTCTTTTCAAATAATAATCTACAGAAGTAGTGCATACAATGTTTGATTTTTGATAATTCTTTTGTCCTAATCCCGCTTCCCCCGTCCCGCCTCTCACACACACCATTCCAGTATTATGTTTTTTTCTTTCTCCAGTCACTGACACTCACCCTCTCCATTTTACATTTTGTACTCTATCTTTTCCACATTCTGTTCTCTCTCTCTCTCTCTCTCTCTCTCTCTCTCTCTCTCTCTCTCTATCTATCTATCTATCTATCTATCTATCTCTTCCTTTCTCAGTCCCCTCCTCCTTGCCCCCCCTACACCCCCATTTTCATTCGAATATACAGAGATGACGATTTCTAATTAATAATAACAATTATCATTTCTGATTATGGTAGAAATGATAATAATCCAAATGATGATAATAATATCATTTATTTTCAGTCTAATATCATCATCTCAGATGAACAGACTATAAATAAACAAACGAACGAGCGACAACAGCAGATTCTAAAATGCAGATCTCAACTGAAACGCTTTGTATTAGCACAATGCTAAATCGCAAATAGCTGTCACTTACTACACTTGAAAGCCACTGGGAAAAAATGTTCGATTAAACGTAATTTTTCATGAAAAACTTTTCTTTTCTTTTTTGAAAGCAAACAATCAAACAGTGCTAAAACTGACAATACAAATACTATCCAAGCGCCAGAGTGAACAGTCTCAGTTTCAGTTTCAGTAGCTCAAGGAGGCGTCACTGCGTTCGGACAAATCCATATACGCTACACTACATCTGCCATGCAGATGCCTGACCAGCAGCGTAACCTAACGCGCTTAGTCAGGCCTTGAGAAAAAAAAGAAAAAAAGGGTGAATAAATAATAGATAAATACATTTTTTTTAAACAACTATTACTAATAATAATATGTATAAGGCGCAAAAACTTGATGAAGTCAACTATAAGCGTACATAAATAAATAAATAAATAAATAATAGCAATAAAAGTGAACAGTTTCAGTTTCAGTTTCAGTAGCTCAAGGAGGCGTCACTGCGTTCGGACAAAACCATATACGCTACACCACATCTGCCAAGCAGATGCCTGACCAGCAGCGTAACCCAACGCGCTTAGTCAGGCCTTGGGAAAAAAAAAAAAAAAACAAAAAAAAAAAAAAAAAACACACAACCACACACAAAAAAAAACAAAAACAAAAAAAAACCAAAAAAAAACGGGGGAATAAATAATAGATAAGCTTGCATAAATAAATAAATAAATAAATAAATAAATAATAATTATAATATAGAAAAAGGTAGTAGTAATAATATTAGTAATACTAATAAAATGATAATAATAAAACATAAATAAATAAATAAATAAGACAACAATGGTGATAAATAAGCAAATAAATGTAAAAAATGAAGACACACATTCACACATACACCCACACATGCATAACAGAAATGCACCAGACATGCAGTTTCACATATATGAAAGCACAGTCAAATACATATAAACGTACATGAGCTCCAACACACACACACACACACGCATTACCGTGCACCTCCTCTACCCCCCTCCTCCACACACTCATTTCTAGTCTAAGTATCGCAGCTTCCACGGCACACACACACACACACAAACACAAACACACACTCACAGAGATGAACACTTACTTGTACAAGCACATATGAAAGCACAGTCAAATACATATAAACGTACATGAGCTCCAACACACACACACACACACACACACACACATTACCTTGCACCTCCTCTACCCCCTCCTCCACACACTCATTTCTAGTCTACGTATCGCAGCTTCCACGGCACACACACACACACACAAACACACACTCACAGAGATGAACACTTACTTGTACAAGCACACACACATACGCCCATATCTCCCACCCCCAACTCCACACACGTACATACAAAGATATATATATATATATATATATATATATATATATATATATATATATATATATATATATACACGTTCCAATATCCTGTTGCTCCCACAGTGTAGGCATGCATACACTCACATACCTCATCCTCTACCCCACCTCCCCCCGCACTCCCACCTCCCCTCACACACACACACACACACACACACACACACGTACACATATCTCTCCTGACACTTGTGTACAGTTTCACTCTCGCGCATTCACAAACGCACTCAAAAGCACACATACACACAAACACACACAGCCGCCACTGACTGGCCGCAAGAGGGATGGGAAAAGATCTCTGATGCCAAGAACGTGGCGTCTAGTGTGTTGCTCGGTCTATTGTGTTTGGAAAGGCCCACAGAGACTCTGTTCCGTTTTGAAGAAATTTGCGCAATGTTGGTTTGGAAATGATGCCGATATTTGTTTGATTTGCAAAGCATCGTGCTCTACCTTTCATGTTAGATTTGCGGCCGCTCCCTCTCTCTGCTTCTATTTCTTTGAGGCGATCGATGGTGTGATGGCCTTGTACCTGTTCTTTTTGGTATTCTTTGACTTTTCTGAGGATTTCCGATTTTCCTAGATGTAGGCCGCTCGTTGGTGTTGCGTTACCAGCAAGTCTGTCAGCTCGCTCATTTCCCTTAACACCTGCATGTCCCGGGCAGTATGACCATGTGAGTTTTTTAATCTGAAAGTTGCGCATTGCGTTATGCCACTCTGGGCTTCCCATTCCGTTTTCAATTTTCTGTATGAGGTTCATTGAGTCGGTTAGAATCATGGCATGTTGGTTTCCGGGCGTATGGAAGGACGATAGCCACTGGAGGGCATGTGTCACAGCTTCAACTTCCATCGTTAGGCTGGAGGTTGTGACTTTGTAGGCAGCATTCTCTTCCCAAATTGTTTTTCCATTTTGTTTCGCAGTGAATCCCCAGCCAGACTGGTCTTTGGTGACTGAGCCATCTGTGTATATGATGATGTCCTCTTCTTTACTGTTTTCTTCTATAAGCAGCTTCACTTCCGCATCAGTTTTGCCCTCTGGCCATTCCCGACAATGTCTTCCTAGAGTGGGTGAAATGACTGTGTTGAATAGATGGTTGAGGTTTTCGGGGTTTTTAAAAGTGAACAATAGCGATGAACTGTATTTGCCAACTCATACTCTGAAAAGATGCATAGATTTTATCACAAACACTGCAGTGTGTCAGAAGAATTGTATGCACGTGTTTTATTCATTTTCAGCATTAGTGAACGTCCTGTTGCAGTTTGCTGATTTGTTTGTTGTTGTTGTTTTCAGCGCTTGTGGGTATCTCGACGTTCCGATACAAGAATCTTGCCAAAATATTACCCAGTCACCCGGTAAAGAGGTAAGAAGTGTTTCTGTCTGACAGTTGCAGTTGTTGTTGTTGTTTTTTTGTTTGTTTTTGTTTTTGTTTTTTAAAAAGGACATTGTGAATTGATGGTTGAAATAAATAACGTTGAGTCCTAGAAAATGTATGGAATGTTTGTGTGTGTGTGTGTGTAAATGCAAGAGCACGCGCACGTGTTTACACGTGTGTGTGTTTGTGTGTGTGTGTGTGTGTGTGCACGTGCAAATGTATGGGGAGGGGAGTCAAAGTTGGGGGGCCGGGGGGTGAGTGTTTGTGTGTGCGATGAATATGGTGATTATGATAACGATGCTACTTGCTAATAATGACGATGAAGCAGTAGGAAATATGTCTTGTGATTTACGTGCAAATGGCTTTAAAAGGGTGTGAACTGTGGTTTCAGTCGGTCTTTGGAAGACTGGGTGAACGCCCCTGTGATGGCGCTGTACCTTCATTCCCAAGATTCCCCTCTAGGCGGGAATTTGTCCTCGGGAATCAAACTGCACTTTTCATTGTTGGATGTCAGTATACTCTCACTCTCTCTCTGTCTCTGTCTGTCAGTCTGTCTGTCTGTCTGTCTGTCTCTCTCTCTCTCTCTCTCTCTCTCTCTCTCTCTCTCTCTCTCTCTCTGTCTGTCTGTCCGTCTGTCTATCTCTCTCTACTTTTGTTCTACAGGTTTAAGTTAGTATGTATTTTACATTTTGTTGTCGCTGAGTGATCACCATATTGTGTACTTTTGACGTCTTTCTAGGGGCCGGAGGCCTGGAGATTAAAGTTTTTGTTCTTTGTTGTTGTCTGTCTCTGAACATATCAGAGATACTGACACGTGCACCATAGGCAATGACGTAATCCGTAATGAGCCCACAAGACCCAGGAGATTAGTACCCTCTATGTCAGGGAATAATTTCCCGTCCATCCAAATTAAAAGTGAACCTACTGAACAGTTGAATGATCATAAAATTATAATTGACAATAAATCTCTCTCACATAAATTCCCTATGCAAAAAGACAGCCCAGAAAACCTATCAACTGTCCGAAATCAAGCATTGCCTTGACTCCATTCGCGGATTTTGTTTTTCTCAAGTACATATTATCCAGTCCTCAACAGATAATACATCAGTACTATGGGACTCCGCCAGCGCGAACACCATGAACCCATTACTAAACCTTCATAAACAGGGGCTCAGGCTGGTATTTTTTTGTAAAAAGACTTCCATTCTGGACTCTAAACAAGCAAATATTATTCCACTGATCCATGGGTAAGAGTACAACAGTGGAATCACAATGTACAATATCATGACAGGGAATGCAACACAACCATTGATATTTCTTTAAACATCACCTATTAATCCATCAAACAAAATACACAGAATAAGTCCACATCCCAGTCCAAAGGATTGATCTGTTTGAATCTGGTTTGGTTTACTTAGGCGCCTCCCCGTGTGATTCGCCTTCAGAGATTAAACAACACCATTGCCTGACCACCTTGAAAACACCTATCCCACCTTATGCCACACTGATATCTTGCTATGCTGTTGTTGATATTGCAACCGATGGTATTTCAAGGTTCCCTTAGAACTCTCCTATCCGTTCTTTTTTATGCATTACCTGTTTTTGCTTTTTTTTATATTTGTGATGTCTAATAAATCTATATCTGTTACCTATCAATTATCTATCTATCTATCTATCTCTTCTCGGAAGTAAAGAAAGAAACGTGTCTTGTCTGGCCTTGTCTTGTTTTGTCTTGTCTCTCTCTCGTGTCTGTCTGTCTGTATCTCTCTCTCTCTCTCTCTCACACACACACACACACACACACACACACACACACACACATACACGCAAACACACAAACACACACACACACACACACACACACAAACTTACAAATGTGCTTGATAAAACGTGGGCATTGTCGCAAATCTCAGCATGGATTAATGGTTTAGAATTGTAGTTTCTGAGCACGAACCACAAATAACTAGTTGTGAGACGATTCTAACGGTTCATTCTGTGTTTTTGTTCCAGACTTTCAATATCTCAAACCCTGCCTGTGTCAGCCTGGTTCATAAAAGAAAGTAAGCCCTTCGTATTTAAGAAATATGACTGGGTTGGTTGGTTGGTTAGTTTACAGTTTTATTCATTTACTTTCGATACAGGGTATTTCACAACATCATTCAAAATCATTTCGCATATATTTGATATTACGATCCTTCAGGATATACCAAAACTGAACAAAATAACACTTGGCATTTTTATTCGAATAACGCTTGGCATTATATCGAAGGGGGGAGGGGGGGTATTTAGATACGTGGAGAGAAAACAAAACACAAAATTATATTTAATTGAAAATATCATCGTAAAAGAAACAAACGGAAACAGGCTGCAGAAAACCATAGCTTCAATAAAGAGAACTGTTTGTGTTGTTGTTGTCGTCGTTTTTCAATAATTAGCAGCCTTTGTTTTTCTTCTGTACAGGTAGGAATTTTAGAAAATGTTTAATACCTAAGTCATCGCAGCATTCCGGGTGTTCCATGAGATACTAACATACTGTGGTCAGGTGATATTATATCATGCATGGAAACGTTCACAAATGAAACTCTTCAAACCAACAATACGGAATTTTGTTGTTGTTGTTGTTGTTGTTGTTGTTGCGCAACGCGTAACATGAATAAGTTTATCATGACCGCAGGTACACTCTATATTTTTAACCAGATCCCTTTTCTGGTTATCTGTTTGCGTGACAGTTTTCTTAACTGTACCATAATGTGTTTGCTTAGCTGTTTGTTTAACTGTTTGCTTATCTGTTTGCTTAACTGTTTGCTTAACTGTTCCTTAATGTCTTTGCTGGCTTGGGTAAACTTATTTGGTCTGTAATTTTGAAAAAGTAGAAATTACCTGACAGATTTGTCGGTTGTTTGGTTTGTTGATGGATTGATCGGTTGACAGGGGTTGTTTTATTCGCTAGTTGATTGGGTTGGCTTGCTAAATTGAATGGGTTGATTTATTGGTTGATTGACTGACTGGTTTGATTGGCTGATTCGTTGATCGATCGATGGATTGATTTGTTGGCTGGTTGAATTATTAATTATTTACACGAATACGAATACACAAATTCACAACCTCTATAGTCTATACTTTAGTACAGATCGTTCGTTTATTTATTTATAGTCTGTTCATATAAGATGATGATATTAGACTGAAATTTTAGTAAAGAGATTTTCGTTTTGGGCAGCAGGTTTTTGCTGGGGATCGGATTATTGGTTCATCGATTTATTGGTTGATTGATGGATTTGGATAGATTATTGGTTGATCGATTGAATGATGAAGCTCCTCACCTTCCATCTTCTTCCCCCTCCCCCCACCCCCCTCCCCACAACCCCCCATCCCCGCTACATTCCCCCCTGCCCCTGTCCGGACGGATGACCTGCACGTGCGTCAGGAAGCAGCAGTGGCAGTGGAGCGGGGGGCAGTGCACACTGAGGGACTACGATGGTCGGTCTGTGGCCTGCTCCTGTCTGCAGCCTGGAGTCTTCACCGTCACCACTGACATGTACAACGACAACGTGAGTGGACTGGCGGTGGTGGTGGTGTGTTGTGTTGAACTGTTAATTAATGCGTTTGTGGTGTGGTGTAGGGTGTGGTGGGGTTTGGTCGGGTGTGGTGGGGTGTGGTCGGGTGTGGTGTGATGTGGTGTGGTGTATTTTGTTGTCTTGGTGGTGTTATTTTCCACGTTTGACTGCAAAGGGAGCCTTCCAAATGCCTTCAAGCACATATTTTTGAATCAGCTTTTCATTAAACTGTATTTAAACTGTAACCCCCACCCCCGCCCCTCATACGATTTCAGTAAATTTCAAAATTTTAGAAACCTATCTGAGTATAATTATATATATATGTGTGTGTGTGTGTGTATGCTAGATGTGAATTAAATAAGATGTATTCAATTCTACAAGAGGATATGGGAATAATGCATTGTGCCCCCAAACCCCACCCCCCACCCCCGCCCTCCCCCTCCCCTCCCCTCCCCACGTTTTTTTTTTCCTGGTTGTGTGCAGTGGGACAAGGGAGATAAGCGACCTGAACTGATGAACTTCGCTTCCTACTTCGGTTGTGCCGCTTCAGCCACCATGTGTCTAATGACCTGCTTCGTACACATTTATCTCAAGTCAGTCTTTTCTGTTTTGCCCTCTACATTTGAAGAAGAAGGACAACAACAACAACAGTACATTTGTATTGCGCTTTTAAACCTCACAAAACGTTTTACAACGTCAATATAGACACAAAGCACACAGACATACACACAGACACACACCACACACACGCACACACACACACTCGCACGCACGCACGCACGCACACACACACACTGGAAAAAAAAATAGACATGGGTTTGACTCGTCCAGGTGAAACTGAGGTCAAGTTTGTGTCCTCTGCATTTCCTTCCAACCTGGTCGTATGTGTGCTTGATTGTGTGTGTGTGTGTGTGTGTGTGTCTTTACTGACAATAATGCAATGGACCCTGCTAATAGTGAAAGTGTGTGTGTGTGGATGCGACCGCGCTTTTTGTGTGTGTGTGTGTGTGTTTGTGTGTGTATATGTGTGTACGAGCGCGCTTGTGTGTGCGTGTGTGTGTGAGTGTGTGTGCGCTCGCGCTTGTGTGTGTATGTGTGTGTGTGTGTTTGTGCATCATTTTTTCAGGACATCGTCCAGCACGGCAGCACTGCATCGGAACCTGTCAGTGTCTGTGGCTCTCAGTCAGCTGGTCTTCATGTTCGGCATTGACCGCTACGACCACCCGGTGAGTGTACTGTATGGTATTGTATTGTATTGTATTGTGCTGTGTTGTATTGTACTGTATTGTATTGTACTGTATTGTATTGTACTGTATTGTATTGTGCTGTGTTGTATTGTGCTGTGTTGCATTGTGCTGTGTTGTATTGTACTGTATTGTATTGTATTGTGATGTGTTGCATTGCATTGTATTGTGCTGTGCTGCATTGCATTGTATTGTGCTGTGTTGTATTGCATTGCATTGTATTGTGCTGTGTTCCATTGCATTGCATTGTATTGTATTGTGCTGTGTTGCATTGTATTGTATTGTGATGTGTTGCATTGTATTGTGTTGTATTGTATTGTGCTGTGTTGTATTGTATTGTATTGTGCTGTGTTGCATTGCATTGTATTGTGCTGTGTTGCATTGCATTGTATTGTGCTGTGTTGCATTGCATTGTATTGTGCTGTGCTGCATTGCATTGTATTGTGCTGTGTTGCATTGCATTGTATTGTGCTGTGTTGCATTGTATTGTATTGTGCTGTGCTGCATTGCATTGTATTGTGCTGTGTTGCATTGCATTGTATTGTATTGTGCTGTGTTGCATTGCATTGTATTGTATTGTGCTGTGTTGCATTGCATTGCATTGTATTGTGCTGTGTTGCATTGCATTGTATTGTGCTGTGTTGCATTGCATTGTATTGTATTGTGCTGTGTTGCATTGTATTGTATTGTGCTGTGTTGCATTGCATTGTGCTGTGTTGCATTGTATTGTATTGTGCTGTGTTGCATTGCATTGTATTGTGCTGTGTTGCATTGTATTGTATTGTGCTGTGTTGCATTGTATTGTATTGTGCTGTGTTGCATTGTATTGCATTGTATTGTATTGTGCTGTGTTGCATTGTATTGCATTGTATTGTATTGTGCTGTGCTGCATTGTATTGTATTGTGCTGTGTTGCATTGTATTGTATCGTATTGTGCTGTGTTGCATTGTATTGCATTGTATTGTATTGTGCTGTGTTGCATTGTATTGTATTGTGCTGTGTTGCATTGTATTGTATTGTGCTGTGTTGCATTGTATTGCATTGTATTGTATTGTGCTGTGTTGCATTGCATTGTATTGTATTGTGCTGTGTTGCATTGTATTGTATTGTGCTGTGTTGCATTGTATTGTATTGTGCTGTGTTGCATTGCATTGTATTGTATTGTGCTGTGTTGCATTGCATTGTATTGTATTGTGCTGTGTTGCATTGTATTGCATTGTATTGTATTGTATTGTGTTGTATTTCTTCTTTGTCACAACAGATTTCATGGTTTGAAGTGTCGCATTGTAACTAACTGTTCTGTTGCCTACAGACATTCTCGACTTAATCATTGTGGTACAAAACGGTGCTGTTCTATGGCGTATCTATATAACAGCTTCACCCCCGAAAACAGAGTACGGCTGCCTACATGGCGGGGTAAAAACGGCCATGCACGTAAAAACCCGCTCGTGTACATGCGAATGAACGGGGGAGTTGCAGCCCACGAATGAAGAAAAAGAAGATAACAAGTTAAAAAAGGTTAAAGGTTTCTTTTTTGGCTGCAGGGGTAGTATGGGCAGTGCATTCATAAATAGGCTACCTTCTGTGTCTAGGGCTTGGCACAGGAAGATGGGGCCCATACCTCTCTCCTTCAACCGTTTGAACTCACCACTGGGCGATTTGTAAGCACGCGTTCCTCCATATACTGTGCGTTTGGACAGGTTTTTGAAAACATAGTCTCATGAAATTTGGACACACGATTATTGAGATATTGTATAAGCACAGCACAAAGACTCAAAGCTCTAACGTCTATAACACTTTCTTTGCAGCAGATGGTAAACGTTTTTCATGACGTGAAGTTTGACGGGGGTAGAAAATGTATATCGGTAAATTCTACAATATTCATGATAAGGGACTTTTCCATGAAATCACTGAGAATCCCGGGAATTAGAGTAAATTGAAATTGAATGAGAGCCTCTGCAAACTGCAAGTGAACTTTGTATCAACTCGACGGGGGCGTTGTCTGTCATGCCATTCTGTTCGTGGGTGTCATGCTTTGTGTATTTGTTTTGTATTTGTATTTCATTTTATCACATCAGATTTCTCTGTGTGAAACTCGGGCTGCTCTCCCCAGGGAGAGCGCGTCGCTACACTACAGCGCCACCCTTTTTTTTTTTTTTTTTTGTATTTTTTCCTGCGTGTAGTTTTATTTGTTTTTCCTATCGAAGTGGATTTTTCTACAGAATTTTGCCAGGAACAACCCTTTTGTTGCCGTGGATTCTTTTACGTGCGCTAAATGCATGCTGCACACGGGACTTCGGTTTATCGCTCATCCGAATGACTAGCGTCCAGACCACCACTCAAGGTCTAGTGGAGGGGGAGAAAATATCGGCGGCTGAGCCGTGATTCGAACCAGCGCACTCAGATTCTCTCGCTTCCAAAGCGGACGCGTTACCTCTAGGCCATCACTCCACTGATGTGTATGGTGGAAAAGAAGCATCAAACAAAACCGTTCCTCAGCATTCTTGAACCATTTTATTAGAAACGACCCAACACACTGAAATTCAGTATACTTTTTAGTTCCTCTAATTTTTAGGTGTTGTTGAAGCTGGCAAAATTTATTATTCAATCTGTGTGATAAGTTTGATCTTCTTAGTCTTTTCTTATGCCAGGACAGTACTAAACGCTACAAGTGATATATTTCCCTTTTTTTACACCTTTTTTTTTTCATCCATTAAATGGATGATTGTTTATTTGCGTGTGCGCATGTGTGTATTTTCCCAAGGTTCCATGGTGTTTGTTTATATGGTGATATTCTTGGTGTTGTCATGATCGCGCAGTTGTGTGTAATCGATTGTACACTTTGTATGACCTTTTTTCTCTTTTCATTTTTCGCTCAGATTTTTGTTTCTTTCTTTTTTCTCTCTTCTTCATCGTGAGATTGTACGTTTTGAGGATATGGGCCTGATTGGGTGGGTTTTTTTCCCTTTGTTACGTTTCCATGTATTCAAATCGGGTTTCTCGGAATAAATTATTTCTGAACCTTTTGAACTTTTTGTTTGAATAGCCAGTGGTTCGTTTGCATATTCACCACCAATCACCCTCTCCATTCCTACTGTCTGTGTCACTTGTCACAGCTACTGCCCCCCCCCCCCCCCCCCCCCCCCCAACCCCCCGTCACTCACACTGTCAGATACACTTTGACCTCCTAACGGACCTTCCCCCAACCGATCCATTCTCACGTGGGTGGATTGAAGAGTTTATTTTTCAGTTTCAGTAGCTCAAGGAGGCGTCACTGCGTTCGGACAAATCCATATACGCTACACCACATCTGCCAAGCAGATGCCTGACCAGTAGAGTAACCCAACGCGCTTAGTCAGGCCTTGAGAAAAAAAAGGGTGAATAAATAAGATAAATACATAAAAAGAACTACTACTAATAATGATAATAATATTATGTATAAGGCGCAAAAACTTGATGAAGTCAACTGTAAGCGTACATGAATAAATAAAAAAGAAGTAATAATAATAATAATAATAATATAATAATAATAATAACAAAATAAACAAATTGAAGAAAATCGGAGAAAAGTGTCTTTCCCAAGGATGCAACCACATGTCGAAACAGAGCTTTGAACCCTGGTAGCTGGTGAACAAGGGGTTAAAAGTCCAGCACCCTAACCAGTTCTACCTCGTCGCCTCCAGTTACGAGTATGTTGGCTGCTGTAAAGTATTGTGCTGTACCTTCTGGGCTCTGTTCAAGTTTCCTGTAGTCTGTTTTGTTTTGTGGTGGTTTTTTGTTGCTTTTTTCTTTTTCTTTTTTTCTTTTTTTTCTTTTTTTTTTGGGGGGGGGGGGATTGTTTTTGTTTGTTGTTGTTGTGTGTGTGTGTGTGTGTGTGTCTGTGTTTGTGCGTGTGTGTATGTGTGTGTGCGCGCGCCTAGAGTTGACTTAATCAAGATTTTGCACATTTTAAATAGTAGTAGTAGTAGTAGTAGTATTTCTATGTATTTTTCTTTTTCTTTTTTTTTTTACTTTTAAAAAAAATTATTTTATTTTATTTTTATTATTATCGTTGGGCTACTGATACTGATACTGACAATACTGTAATATGATACGACGCAATACAATATGATTGGGAAAAAAAATAGCGCAGTTTTTGTTGATATTGTTTTGGGGTGGGGGTGGTTGTTTGTTCGTTTTTTCAGGTTCTGTAGGATCAAAATATGAAGTCTTTTCAGTCCTGATGCTGCCTTGTGTAGTGTTCGGTCGGCAGTGGCTACAAGCAACAGTGATGATTGATAATTGTGGTGTTGGTGGTGTGTGTGTGAATCAGAATCAATTTTAATGTCAATTAAACCTGAACAAGGTTTATAAGACACGCATGCAAAGTTACATGAAACCACGCACAAAAAAAAAAAAAAAAAAAAAATACTGAACAAGACATTGAATCACTCTTGCACGCTATGGCGTTTTTGACAGCAGTTACTGACAAATTTCCCAAACAGTCCCACAAGTTTGTCTTCCAGTATTAGCTGACTGGGTTTAATATTTGGAATGTAATTTTGAATTTTTTGTATGAATTCTATTCTAATTTCTTTGTATAATTCGCAGTCATCTAAGAAATGAAATTCATCCTCTATTGTTTGACATTGTAAACATAGTCTCCTTTCTTTTGGAATGTTGAAATATCGGCCTTTTTCTATTGCTAAATCATGACAGGATTTTCTTAATTTGCACAGTGATTGTTTTTGATTATAATTAAGATATCCTTCAAGCAAATAAGGCTCGGTTCTGTATTCACGAGTAACTTTATTATAAAATAGTGTGTGTGTGTGTGTTTTCAGGTGGTGTGCCAGGTGTTCGGTCGGTAGTGGCTACAAGCAACAGATGATGACTGATAATGTTGGTGGTGGTGGTGGTGCGTGTGTGTGTGTGTTTTCAGGTGGTGTGCCAGGTGTTCGCCATCCTGTTCCACTACGCCTTCCTGACCACCTACCTGTGGGTGATGAACGAGGCGTTCAACATGTATATCGTCATTACCTACTCCGCCATCTCCAAGAGCGACCTCACAGACTCCGGCTCCATCTTCAGATACTACGTCATCGGATGGGGTCCGTGAGTTTCATGTTTGTGTGTGTGTGGGTGTGTGTGTGTGTGTGTCTGTGTTGTAAGTAATATGTATGCATATACGTCTGCATTTGTATGGTTGGCTGGTTCAGTTCCTGTTACTTTTGTGGATTGGTTTTTGACTCACTTGTGTAAACAAAGTGAGTCTATGTTTTAACCCGGTGTTCGGTTGTCTGTGTGTGTGTCTGTGTGTCCGTGGTAAACTTTAACATTGTCATTTTCTCTGCAAATACTTTGTCAGTTGACACTAAATTAGGCATAAAAATAGGAAAAATTCAGTTCTTTCCAGTCATCTTGTTTAAAACAATATTGCACCTCTGGGATGGGCACAAAAAAATAAAAAATGAAGCCTAATCATATGCAAACTGCATTTACTGTTATATTTATGTTTTTTGTATTCTCTAAACTTGGCATTTTGACCTCTTATTCTGACACAACAACAAGAGGAGTCATTATTATCATTTTTTGTTCAAACAGGAACTTCTTTTGCTAAGCATGGAAGTTTTATTTATTTTGCAAACGTTTTGGTGCAGATAGTAAAAAAGGGAAATTACTCTGTAATTAATGCTAGGGGACTTAAATCGAATCTGTTTAGGACTCTTTTTTTTCTTTTTTTCTTTTTTTTAACGCGAAGCTTTATAATAACAAATACAGAACACATTTTAACGAATAATTTTTTTTTTAAGTGTATCACAAGTGAGTCTTGAAAGCCTTGCCTCTCTTGTTGTTTTTGTTTTTCATTTATTACTTAAAAAGCTACGCGAAATGTTAACACAGTTTGATTCTCATCATTACCTTGTCGAATGCAGCTTTTATTCATTGTTTGCTGATCTATGGGGGCTTGGGGGGGGGTCTTCTAATATAAGGTTATCATTCAGTTATTGATGATACTGTGTATGTCATGTGCAGCATTCCCTGTTGTCTTGGTGGGAGCTTTCGTTGGAACAGTGGATGACTACTACGCCAAAGATATGTAAGATGTCTAGTAGTAGTAGTCGTAGTAGCAGTAGTAGCGGTGATGGTGGTGATGGTAGTGTGTGTGTGTGTGTGTGTGTGTGTGTGTGAAGTATCTTGAGCGTTAGTGAACTGACACAATATAATGTAATTTAAGTCCAGTTGATCTTGGACGTACTGGGTCAAGTCGGATGATATCGTGGTTTGGCATGTATTTATATGGGAATTGGCAATTAAATCCGCTAATCTAGTCTGCCAGACAGAAGAGGCAGTAGCAGTAGTAATAGCAGTAGTAGTAGTTGTAGGTGTAGAGTAGTAGTAGTAGTAGTAGTAGTAGTAGTATTGTTATCGTTATCATTGTTATTATTATTATTATTATTAGAAGACAGGCTTCTGTTCCAAAGAAAGCGGTCGGTGGATGATGATCCTAATAGGTAGCAACGGTGTACACGCCATTGGTGAGGTCTCTCGATTTTCAAACCAAAGATCTTGTACAGCTTCTTCTTCTTCTTCTTCTCTTCTTTCCGTTACACGACCAACATCGACTTGCCGATGACTCTGTCGTGGTTCATGCATGCTGGATATTTTCGTGTCTCCATAACCCACCGAGCACTGACATGGGTTTCAGGATCTTTAACGTGCGTATTTGATCTTCTGCGTGCGTACACGCACGAAGGGGGTTCAGGCACTAGCAGGTCTGCACATGTGTTGACCTGGGAGATCGGAAAAATCTCCACCCTTTACCCACCAGGCGCCGTTACCGTGATTCGAACCTGGGACCCCCAGATTGAAAGTCCATCTCGGCGATTGCTTCTTCTTCTTCTTCTTCTTGTGTGTGTGTCTGTCCAAGTGCCGTTAGCACATTAGAATTTAGATGAACATTTTTTTTCTCAATATTGTTAAGATGAAATTCAAAATATTGACAGATCATACACTACTGCATATAATTTGCGACACACAAACACACACATTTATTATGAAAGGCTACACGTAGAATGTTTCCTGAAAATGCCCCTCTGTGTGTGAGGCTGTGGCAAAAGTGCAGAAAAAGCAAAGTACATTGGGAGAGGGGATGGGGAGGGGGGGGAGAGAGAGAAATAGTTTGGTGTTGTTGAAATGATGCTGTATTTAAATACATTAACCTGGGGCAGGCTGTCAAGGTAGTGCAGCGTAGTTGGGTTTATGCGAAGGTCGGGCATCTGTTGCCGTTCATGTATATCATATAATGTATAGAAAGAGAGAGAAAGAGACACAGAGAGAGAGTGTGTGTGTATGTGTTTGTAACAGTATATGTGGTTTGATGTATATTGTTCAGACCGCACACTTTGACAACTCCTCGAAACTGAAACTTTATTATTATTATTATTATTATTATTATCATCATTATTACTATAATACGTGTGTATGTATGTGTTTATGTATGTATGTATATGTATTTTTACGTATGAGTTTGTATGAGCATATATACGTTTATTGTGCATCATTGTGAGTTGAAGACTGAGTGTGTTCCGTACGTGTGTGTGTGTGTGTGGATTGCAAAGCGCTTTGTGCAACGAGGAAAGCGCTGATAAATGTCCAGTTATTATTATTATCATTATCATCAAGTTTTTATTACTATTAATCATCATCAAGATTACTACTATCCTTATTGATAGATTGTTATTCATACAGGTGCTTTATTATTATTATCATTATCATCAATGTTATTATTATTATTAATCATCACCAAGATTACTATTATCCTTATTGATAGATTGTTATTCATACAGGTGCTGGGTGTCGGCAGATCACATGTGGCTGTTTTTAGGACCCGCCTTGGGAATCATAGGCGTAAGTGCTGGTTATGTTTTCAGTGTTGTTGTTTAGCGAAGGTGCCAGACTTTTTCTTCTGCTTCTGTTTCTGATTACATCCTTGTCTGTCTTTCTAGGGGTGTGTGGGGGGAGGGGTTGTTTGTTGTTTGTTTGAATCTGTCTGTGCTTTCTATCAATCTGTCTCTGTATTCCTCTGTCTCTCTGTCTCTCTCTCTCTTTCTTACTCTGTCTGTCTGTCTGTCTGTCTGTCTCTCTCTCTCTCTCTCTCTCTCTCTCTCTCTCTGTCTTTTTTTTGTCTCTGTGTCTCTCGTGTATTTACAAAATTTATTATTGTTGTGTCGTTATTGTTACTGTTGTTAGTTTTCACAAGGACAGATTGGAAGAGTAGGCAATGCCTAAAATCTTTATCCTTGAGTAATAAAGCTTTTGAATCTTGAATCTCTGTCTCTGTTTCTCTCTCTCTCTCTCTCTCTCTCTCTCTCTCTCTCTCTCTCTCTCACGCAGCAGTGCCGCACATCACAGCACTGAAGAAAAGGTAACGCACGCACGCATGCATGCACACACACACACACACACACACACACACACACACACACACACACACACACACACACACACACACACACACACACACACACACACACACACACACGACCGGTGTGTAAAATAACCCTTTTCAACACTTTCTGAGCTGATTGCTTGTTTCAGATCACCATTCTTGTTCTTATTTTTGCCGCCAAAGAACACAACGAAAACTCTTACACAAACAGCGAGAAGACGAATAAAATCATTACGTAAGTATAGTACCGTGTGTGTTGGGGGGGGGGGGAGAGGGGGCTTGGAGGGGGTGGGGGGGGGGGAGGTGAGTGGTCGCTGAGTTGCGTGTTAGTTGGTTAGGGTTTATTTTTCCTTCACCTCTGTTCTTCCCGTTCTTTCCTCGCCTCTTCAGTATTATTTCTTCGACGTGAATTTTCATAAATAACCTTAAATATACCTACCACTCAGTGCAAATTCTGTTTACGTCACACACTTGACTCGAACGGGCTATCTGTTTCAAGTCTCCAGATAACAATAATAATAATAATAATAATATAATGATAATAATAAGTAACTAACTTTGGAATCTCTTCACGTTTGTGACTATCACTGCATAGATAATAACTATTGTTGACGAATCTACTGTGATGTTGATAGTGCAACGCCGTTCCGTCCCTCACCCCTAATTATTCCCCAACCCCCACCCACCCACCCACCCACCCCCCTTCCTATGTTCGTGTGAGTGTTCTCGTTTAATGATGGAATGAATGTATCCGTTTTTAAAAGTTAATTTCTCTTAAGATATTTTCTCTACGACGAGCCTGAAGGTGAATTTCAGACAATAAAGTGATTGATTGATTGATTGATGTAACGATAAGGTTTTATATACCTCACCAGCCTTGCTTTGTTTATAAAAGAAAAGATATGTGAACACATTTACGAAAATGTGGCATTTACCTGTATTGACTTTATTCTGATTCTTAATACTTTGTTTGTCAGAATTCGAAGAAAAGTGATGTGTGCTATATTCATTTAGCTGCTTTTTTTTTGGGGGGGGGGGAGGGGTTCCGAGGGGGTTGGGGGGGGGGGGGCTGTTAGTTGTTGACTTGGATGAAAGGGGGAATTACAAATGCAGACATTTACTTGTGTTTTGACCTGCCTGTACGCCAGCATCCAGATGAAAGGGTTGTGGATACAGATCATTCTCATCACCGTCTGCTGGTCTTTCGCTATCATCTCCATCACCATGGTGGACCGCATCTTAAAATACCTGTACGCCCTCTTCAACTGTTTACAGGTATGTCATCACCTTAAGATACCTGTACGCCCTCTTCAGCTGTTTACAGGTATGTCATCACCTTAAGATACCTGTACGCCCTCTTCAACTGTTTACAGGTATGTCATCACCTTAAGATACCTGTGCACCCTCTTCAACTGTTTACAGGTATGTCATCTCATTGAAATACCTGTACACCTTCTTCAGCTGTTTACAGGTGTGTCATCACCTTAAAATACATGTACGCCCTCTTCAAATATTTACGGGTTATGTCATCACTTTGAAATTCCTGCACGCCCTCTTCAGCTGTTTACAGGTATGTCATCACCTTAAGATACCTGTGCACCCTCTTCAACTGTTTATAGGTATGTCATCACCTTAAGATACCTGTACGCCCTCTTCAGCTGTTTACAGGTATGTCATCACCTTAAGATACCTGTATGCCCTCTTCAACTGTTTATAGGTATGTCATCACCTTAAGATACCTGTGCACCCTCTTCAGCTGTTTACAGGTATGTCATCACCTTAAGATACCTGTACGCCCTCTTCAACTGTTTATAGGTATGTCATCACCTTAAGATACCTGTACGCCCTCTTCAACTGTTTACAGGTATGTCATCACCTTGAGATACCTGTACGCCCTCTTCAACTGTTTATAGGTATGTCATCACCTTAAGATACCTGTACGCCCTCTTCAACTGTTTACAGGTATGTCATCACCTTAAAATACCTGTACACCCTCTTCAACTGTTTACAGGTTTGTCGTCACCTTAAGATACCTGTACGCCCTCTTCAACTGTTTATAGGTATGTCATCACCTTAAGATACCTGTACGCCCTCTTCAACTGTTTACAGGTATGTCATCACCTTAAGATACCTGTACGCCCTCTTCAACTGTTTATAGGTATGTCATCACCTTAAGATACCTGTACGCCCTCTTCAACTGTTTACAGGTATGTCATCACCTTAAGATACCTGTACGTCCTCTTCAACTGTTTACAGGTATGTCATCACCTTGAGATACCTGTACGCCCCCTTCAGCTGTTTACAGGTATGTCGTCACCTTAAGATACCTGTACGCCCTCTTCAACTGTTTACAGGTATGTTATCACCTTGAGATACCTGTACACCCTCTTCAGCTGTTTACAGGTATGTCATCACCTTAAGATACCTGTACGCTCTCTTCAACTGTTTACAGGTATGTCATCACCTTAAGATACCTGTACGCTCTCTTCAACTGTTTACAGATATGTCATCACCTTGAGATATCTGTACACCCTCTTCAACTGTTTACAGGTATGTCATCACCTTAAGATACCTGTGCACCCTCTTCAGCTGTTTACAGGTATGTCATCTCATTGAAATACCTGTACACCCTCTTCAACTGTTTACAGGTATGTCGTCACCTTAAGATACCTGTGCACCCTCTTCAGCTGTTTACAGGTATGTCATCTCATTGAAATACCTGCACACCCTCTTCAACTGTTTACAGGTATGTCATCACCTTAAAATACATGTACGCCCTCTTCAAATAGTTACAGGTATGTCATCACTTTGATATACCTGCACGCCCTCTTCAACTGTTTACAGGTATGTCATCACCTTAAGATACCTGTGCACCCTCTTCAACTGTTTACAGGTATGTCATCACCTTAAGATACCTGTACGCCCTCTTCAGCTGTTTACAGGTATGTCATCACCTTAAGATACCTGTACGCTCTCTTCAACTGTTTACAGGTATGTCATCACCTTGAGATACCTGTGCGCCCTCTTCAGCTGTGTACAGGTATGTCATCACCTTAAGATACCTGTGCGCCCTCTTCAGCTGTTTACAGGTATGTCATCACCTTGAGATACCTGTACGCCCTCTTCAGCAGTTTACAGGTATGTCATCACCTTAAGATACCTGTGCACCCTCTTCAGCTGTTTACAGGTATGTCATCACCTTGAGATACCTGTACGCCCTCTTCAGCAGTTTACAGGTATGTCATCACCTTAAGATACCTGTACGCCCTCTTCAGCAGTTTACAGGTATGTCATCACCTTAAGATACCTGTGCACCCTCTTCAGCTGTTTACAGGTATGTCATCACCTTGAGATACCTGTACACCCTCTTCAACTTTTACAGGTATGTCATCACCTTAAAATACCTGTGCGCCCTCTTCAAATATTTACAGGTATGTCATCACTTTGAAATGCCTGCACGCCCTCTTCAACTGTTTACAGGTATGTCATCACCATGAAATACCTGCACGCTGCCTTCAGTTATTTACTGATATATATGTCAATAGATTAAGTCTTCAACTGTCTATATATACGTTGTCACATTGAAATAGACGTGTTTTCTACCTAAAACTATTCACAGGTGTGTTGTCACATTAGCATACCTGTTTGTCCATTTCAGCTATTTACAAACATGTCACTAATTTAGATACATGTACACGGTCTTTAACAGTTTACAAGTATGTCATCAAATTATGATAGGAATTGTTTACAGGTAAGACTCCACTTAAAACTAACGGCATACCTACATTCTCTTCACCTGTTTACAGATCTGTCATAAGATTGAAATAATTTTATGCTCCCTTCATATGTTTATATATATATATATATATATATATATATATATATATATATCGCCACATTAACATATTTTGCTCACTCTTCAACTCATTCCGGGTATGTCTTCACATTGAAATAAGTATACGCACTATTCCGTTCTTTAGAGGTATGCAATCACGATAAAAACGTGTACATTGTGACACATTCTTTACAGGTGAATCATTTCTTTGAAATAATTAAATGCCCTCTTCTGCTGTATACAAATAATATGTCTTCTCTTTGCCAGTTTATGATTAATCCTGAACATTGACTTTTTCTGTGTTTGTCTGTTCGTCGTCCTCTCTCTCTCTCTCTCTCTCTCTCTCTCTCTCTCTCTCTCTCTCTCTCTCTCTCTCTCTCTTTCTTTCTCTCTCTCTTTCTCTTACTGTCAGTCTCCCTCGGGCCCTCTCTGTCCCTCTCTCTCTATGTCTCCCTCTCATCATTCGCCGGTTCTCCCTGTAAGTGATTATGTAAGTGTGATTACGTTCATGATTTTTTTTTTTTTTTTTTTTTTTTTGCGTCTGCCCTCACCTACATCTTATGTCGTTTTTGTTCGCATTTGATTGTTTGCAACCTTTGCTAATACTGTTAACATTTTTTTTTCTCTTCTCAAGGCCTGACTAAGCGCGTTGGGTTACGCTGCTAGTCAGGCATCTGCTTGGCAGATGTGGTGTAGCGTATATGGATTTGTCCGAACGCAGTGACGCCTCCTTGAGCTACTGAAACTGATACTGAAACTACGTTCACTGGTTATGTGCGTATGCGCCGAGTGCTCTACGAGCGCGTGTGTGCAGTTTGAAATTAAACAACATTTTGATGGTAAATGATAAATTTATATTTGTTTCTTTGTTTCAGGGGGCGTTTTTCATCGTATTCAACTTATTGCTGCATGAAGAGGTGATCCATTCTTTCTTATCTTTATCTGCTAAGTGGAGTACCCGTTTGCTGGTTCTCTGTCTCTCTGTCTGTCTATGTCTCTCTGTCTCTCTCTTTCCCTCAGTATATGTTATGTTATATATCTTAACATATTTCAACACACACACACACACACACACACACACACAGATGATATATATGCGTGTGTATAGCTGTTATGCAATGTCTGTTTCTGCACGTTGTTTTTTGTTATCATTATTATCATCATCATCATCATCATTAGTAGAAAAAGTAATAGTAGTAGTAGCATTGATGTGTGTTTTGTTGTTGTTGTTGTTGTTGTAAATTTATATTAGTAGTAGTATCATCATCATTACTGATAGTATTGCTATCATTATTAGTAATATCAGTAGTAGTATCATCATCGGCACTGATAGTATTGCTATCATTAGTAGTAATATCAGTAGTAGTATCATCATCAGCACTGATAGTATTGCTATCATTAGTAGTAATATCAGTAGTAGTATCATCATCAGCACTGATAGTATTGCTATCATTAGTAGTAATATCAGTAGTAGTATCATCATCAGCACTGATAGTATTGCTATCATTAGTAGTAATATCAGTAGTAGTATCATCATCAGCACTGATAGTATTGCTATCATTAGTAGTAATATCAGTAGTAGTATCATCATCGGCACTGATAGTATTGCTATCATTAGTAGTAGTAGTAGTAGTAGTATCATCATTATCAAAGACAGTATTGCTATCATTATTACTAATACCATTCTTATTACAACAACAACAACAACAAAGAAGAACAAGAGAGGCAAGGCCTTCAAGACTCATTTGTGATAAATTAAGTCCCCTAGCATTAATTACAGAGTAATTTCCCTTTTTTACTATCTGCACCAAAACGTTTGCAAAATAAATAAAAATTCCATGCTTAGCAAAAGAAGTTCCTGTTTGAACAAAAAATGATAATAATGACTCCTCTTGTTGTTGTGTCAGAATATCAGATCAAAGTGCCAAGTTCAGAGAATACAAAAAAACATAAATATAACAGTAAATGCAGTTTGCATATAATTAGGCTTCTTTTTTAATTTTTTTTTGGTGCCCATCCCAGAGGTGCAATATTGTTTTAAACAAGATGACTGGAAAGAACTGAATTTTTCCTATTTTTATGCCAAATTTGGTGTCAACTGACAAAGTATTTGCAGAGAAAATGTCAATGTTAAAGTTTACCACGGACACACACACACACACACACACACACACACAACCGAACACCGGGTTAAAACATAGACTCACTTTGTTTACTCAAGTGAGTCAAAAAGGAATGTAACACTAAAAGGAAATGTTACAATCGACACGTGCGGTGTGGCAGGTGCGCGCGGTGATGAAGGGGCGGAGGAAGAAGAGGACGATGCAGTGGCAGGGCTACGAGCTGTCCGGGGATGACCTCTCGCTCCACTCCGCCCTCTCCTGCCACGTCAGTCTCCCTCCCCTCCCTCTCCCCCCCTCCCCCACCCCTCTCCTCCTTTTGTGTTTGGTGGTGGTGATGATGATGGTTTAGTGGTGACGGTGGTGATGGTTGGGGGTTTTTTGTTTGTTTTTTTAATGTACGCTTTTAGTTGACTTCATCAAGGTTTTGCGTCTTATACATATTATTGTTAGTATTAGTAGTTTTTTTTTAATGTATTTATCAATTATTTATTCACCCTTACGCTGCTGGTCAGGCATCTGCTTGACAGATGTGGTTTTAGCGTATTTGGATTTGTCCGAACGCAGTGACGCCTCTTTGAGCTACTGAAACTGAAACTGGTGATGGTGATGGTGTAGTGATGGTGATGAAAGTTGGTGGTGATGGTGTTGTGGTGGTGACAATTGGTGTGTTGATGTGGTGGCGGTGGTGACATGTGATGGCGTAGTGGTGATGGTGTAGTGGTGATGGTGTAGAAGTGGTGGTGACAGGTGATGGTGATGGTTTTGTGGTGATGGTGCAGTGATGGTGTGGCAGTTAGTGGTGATGGTGTAGTGGTGGTGGTGACAGTGTGATAGTGTAGTGGTGGTGGTGACAGTTAGTGGTGGTGGTGTAGTGGTGGTGGTGACAGTTAGTGGTGGTGGTGTAGTGGTGGTGGTGACAGTTAGTGGTGGTGGTGTAGTGGTGGTGGTGACAGTTAGTGGTGGTGGTGTAGTGGTGGTGGTGACAGTTAGTGGTGATGGTGTAGTGGTGGTGGTGACAGTGTGATAGTGTAGTGGTGGTGGTGACAGTTAGTGGTGGTGGTGTAGTGGTGGTGGTGACAGTTAGTGGTGATGGTGTAGTGGTGGTGGTGTAGTGGTGGTGATGGTGGTGGTGTTGTGATGGTGGTGACAGTTGGTGGTGGTCGTCGTCGTGGGAAAATTTCCACTGTATTGTAAGGGTTTCCATATTGGCATGTTGGTTAATATAATTTTGTTGTTGTCGTTCTCTTCCTTTATTCTACGTTTCCACATTAAGACAAGCTTTTGGGATAAGCGGATCCGGATTCTAGCTGCAAACCTTTCAGTTATCACATTACAAAAACTCAACCGCTGCCACCTATGGTATAGCCGTATTGATGCTGCTGACGATGATAAGGTACATGGTGACGATGCTAATAACAACAACGATGATGGAAACCATGCAATGAGGATTATAGAAGTGGTGAGGAGGAGACCGTGGGAAGTCGACGATGAAATGAGGAAGATGACGGAGATGCAAGCATGACGAAAATGATGGCGATGTTAATGGATGATGGCAGCGATGGTTGTGATGATGACTATGATGATGAGGGCTGGTATGGTTGGTTAGTTTGACTTGTTGCACTGGACACGAGATGAGAAATGAAGACGTGGCATGGTGCTGGTGACAGGTGAGGAATGCGTTGTTGTGGAGGTGGATGGTATATGCTATACTGTTGGTGCTTTAATAGTATCATTGATGACTTATGATATTTTAAAGAAAACTTTTCTTGTGGACTTCTGTGGTTGCATGAATATGCTCACAAGATCGGATGATCCCTCCATGATTATGCAGTTACACACAACACGTACATTTATGCCCCTACGTGTAAGATACCTGTATTATATATACCTGTGTACACCTGTGCCCGCATGTGTGTTTTCAGGAAGGCCAGGAGACAGTGGGACTGGAGACTCGGCCCAGGAGGCCCGGGCGGCAGAAAGCCAAGACCCGCATTGAGGCCAGCAGTGATGAGGCTTCCGACCACTCGGACTCCGAGATGATCAGCTCTGTGTAGGCCGGACCTGTACTGTGACAGATGATAGTCTGTGTGTAAACCTACTGTACTGTGAAAGATAATCAGCTCTGTAGGCTTGAGCTGTCATGTGACAGGTAACCAGTTTGTAGGATTGAGCTGTGACATATGATCAGCTTTGTAATGGCCTGCTGTACCCTGACAGATAATCAGCTCTGTGTGGGCTTGAGCTGTTGCAGACAATCAGCTCTGCGTAGGATTGGGCTGGACAGATAATCAGCTCTGTGCATCAGCCCGTGCCATGACAGATAATCAGCTCTGTGTAGGTTGAGCTGTGACAGATAATCAGCTCTGTGTCGTGACAGATAATCAGCTCTGTGCAGGCTTGAGCTGTGACAGATAATCAGCTCTGTGTAGGCTTGAGCTGTGACAGATAATCAGCTCTGTGTCGTGACAGATAATCAGCTCTGTGTAGGCTTGAGCTGTGACCGATAATCAGCTCTGTGCAGGCTTGAGCTGTGACAGATAATCAGCTCTGTGCAGGCTTGAGCTGTGACAGATAATCAGCTCTGTGCAGGCTTGAACTGTGACAGATAATCAGATCTGTGTAGGCAGTCTGTGCCGTGAAGAATGATCAGCTTTGTTTAGGTTTGCGCTGCTCCTTGACAAGACAATCAGCTTTAGCTCTGTGTTTGTTGCCGTCTGTGACAAACGATAAGCTCAGTGTAAAAGTCTGTGCTAAGACTGACAGCAATAATTGTTCTCATAGACTGTGTCCAACTGCTTGTTAGTTGCCAGCATTATTTTAGCAGTCTGGTGTGTTTGGCGGAGCCGTTTTTTGACAGACAGATAAATGTACGCTATCGTTTTGGTTTTGCCTTTCGTTCCTTTATTTCTAAACTGATTATTTTTTCTGTGGATCAGCTTTAAACTGACAGTCAGGTCGTATGGACGTATGGACGTCGTATGGACGTGATGGCGTTAGAATAAAATCCAGTCATGAAAGTTGATTTCTCAAACTGCTCAGAAGTGAAAGCATTCTAAAACATCATTCCCAGCACGTCTCTTAAACGCCACTGACGTTACCCAGATGCTGATGACAGAAACTACATGTCAGGGTAGGTTAAAATTCAAAGCTACACATCCCATGTCCTTTTACGGCCATAGGATAGGATAAGTCAAAGCTACACATCTCATGTCCTTTTACGGCAGTAGGGTAGGTTAAAAGTCCGAGTTACGCATCCCATGTCGTTTTACAGGCACAGGGTAGGTTACAGTCAAAGCTATATCTCCAATGTCCTTTTACGGCCTTAGGGTAAGTTACAGTCAAAGCTACACATCCCATTTCCTTTTACGGCAGTAGGTTAGGTTACAGTCAAAGCTACACATCCCATGTCCTTTTACAGCAGTAAGTTAGGTTACAGTCAAAGCTACACATCCCATGTCCTTTTACGGCAGTAGGTTAAGTTACAGTCAAAGCTACACATCCCATGTCCTTTTACAGCAGTAGGTTAGGTTACAGTCAAAGCTACACATCCCATGTCCTTTTATGGCAGTAGGATAGGTTACAGTCAAAGCTACAGATCCATTTCCCTTTTACGGCAGTAGGGTAGGTTACAGTCAAAGTTACACATCTAGTCCTTTCACGGCAGTAGGGTAGGTTTCAGTCAAAGCTACACATCCCATGTCCTTTTACGGCAGTAGGGTAGGTTACAGTCAAAACTACACATCCCATGTCCTTTTACGGCAGTAGGGTAGGTCACAGTCAAAGCTACACATCCCATGTCCTTTTACGGCAGTAGGGTAGGTTACAGTCAAAGCTACACATCCCATGTCCTTTTACGGCAGTAGGGTAGGTTACAGTCAAAGCTACACATCCCATGTCCTTTTACGGCAGTAGGGTAGGTTACAGTCAAAGCTACACATCCCATGTCCTTTTACGGCAGTAGGGTAGGTTACAGTCAAAGCTACACATCCCATGTCCTTTTACGGCAGTAGGGTAGGTCACAGTCAAAGCTACACATCCCATGTCCTTTTACGGCAGTAGGGTAGGTCACAGTCAAAGCTACACATCCCATGTCCTTTTACGGCAGTAGGGTAGGTCACAGTCAAAGCTACACATCCCATGTCCTTTTATGGCAGTAGGGTAGGTCACAGTCAAAGCTACACATCCCATGTCCTTTTACGGCAGTAGGGTAGGTTACAGTCAAAACTACACATCCCATGTCCTTTTACGGCAGTAGCTTAGGTTACAGTCAAAGCTACACATCCCATGTCCTTTTACGGCAGTAGGATAGGTTACAGTCAAAGCTACAGATCCATTTCCCTTTTACGGCAGTAGGGTAGGTTACAGTCAAAGTTACACATCTAGTCCTTTCACGGCAGTAGGGTAGGTTACAGTCAAAGCTACACATCCCATGTCCTTTCACGGCAGTAGGGTAGGTTACAGTCAAAGCTACACATCCCATGTCCTTTCACGGCAGTAGGGTAGTTTACAGTCAAAACTACACATCCAGCATCCTTTTACGGCAATAGGGTAGGTTACAGTCAAAGCTACACATCCCATGTCCTTTTACGGCAGTAGGGTAGGTTACAGTCAAAGCTACACATCCCATGTCCTTTTACGGCCATAGGATAGGTTACAGTCAAAGCTACACATCCCATGTCCTTTTACGGCAGTAGGGTAGGTTACAGTCAAAGTTACACATCCCATGTCCTTTTACGGCAGTAGGGTAGGTTACAGTCAAAGCTACACATCCCATGTCCTTTTACGGCAGTAGGGTAGGTTACAGTCAAAGCTACACATCCCATGTCCTTTTACGGCAGTAGGTTAGGTTACAGTCAAAGCTACACATCCCATGTCCTTTTACGGCAGTAGGGTAGGTTACAGTCAAAGCTACACATCCCATGTCCTTTTACGGCAGTAGGGTAGGTCACAGTCAAAGCTACACATCCCATGTCCTTTTACGGCAGTAGGGTAGGTCACAGTCAAAGCTACACATCCCATGTCCTTTTACGGCAGTAGGTTAGGTTACAGTCAAAGCTACACATCCCATGTCCTTTTACGGCAGTAGGGTAGGTTACAGTCAAAGCTACACATCCCATGTCCTTTTACGGCAGTAGGGTAGGTCACAGTCAAAGCTACACATCCCATGTCCTTTTACGGCAGTAGGTTAGGTTACAGTCAAAGCTACACATCCCATGTCCTTTTACGGCAGTAGGGTAGGTTACAGTCAAAGCTACACATCCCATGTCCTTTTACGGCAGTAGGGTAGGTCACAGTCAAAGCTACACATCCCATGTCCTTTTACGGCAGTAGGGTAGGTTACAGTCAAAGCTACACATCCCATGTCCTTTTACGGCAGTAGGGTAGGTCACAGTCAAAGCTACACATCCCATGTCCTTTTACGGCAGTAGGGTAGGTCACAGTCAAAGTTACACATCCCATGTCCTTTTACGGCAGTAGGGTAGGTCACAGTCAAAGCTACACATCCCATGTCCTTTTACGGCAGTAGGGTAGGTTACAGTCAAAGCTACACATCCCATGTCCTTTTACAGCAGTAGGGTAGGTTACAGTCAAAGTTACACATCCCATGTCCTTTTACGGCAGTAGGGTAGGTTACAGTCAAAGCTACACATCCCATGTCCTTTTACGGCAGTAGGTTAGGTTACAGTCAAAGCTACAGATCCATTTCCCTTTTACAGCAGTAGGGTAGGTCACAGTCAAAGCTACAGATCCATTTCCCTTTTACGGCAGTAGGGTAGGTCACAGTCAAAGCTACACATCCCATGTCCTTTTACGGCAGTAGGTTAGGTCACAGTCAAAGCTACACATCCAGTGTCCTTTCACGGCAGTAGGGTAGGTTACAGTCAAAGCTACACATCCCATGTCCTTTCACGGCAGTAGGGTAGGTTACAGTCAAAGCTACACATCCCATGTCCTTTTACGGCAGTAGGGTAGGTCACAGTCAAAGTTACACATCCCATGTCCTTTTACGGCAGTAGGGTAGGTCACAGTCAAAGTTACACATCCCATGTCCTTTTACGGCAGTAGGGTAGGTCACAGTCAAAGTTACACATCCCATGTCCTTTTACGGCAGTAGGGTAGGTTACAGTCAAAGCTACACATCCCATGTCCTTTTACGGCAGTAGGGTAGGTCACAGTCAAAGCTACACATCCCATGTCCTTTTACGGCAGTAGGGTAGGTTACAGTCAAAGCTACACATCCCATGTCCTTTTACGGCAGTAGGGTAGGTCACAGTCAAAGCTACACATCCCATTGAGCTAGTAAATTAAAATTCTCTGTGTCTTGGGTCAGCATAGGAAGGTGTGGCTCGACTTTCTCCTTCCGTTATGTTAGCCTTCACCCAGCCGAAAATTAATCAGGTATCTATTCACACCTCGGTGGAATGATGAATATTGGAGTGAAGTGGTTTTTCCTTGGACACAACGCTATGCCGAAACCAGACCTTGAAACCCAATCAATGGTGAACACTGGATTGTAGAAATCCAACATCCAACCGATCCTGTCACAACTGCTCCACTCATGTGAGGTCCAACAGAATACGAACAAATGAATACGCTTAATAGCCAAAAAAAAGCGTAAGACGAGACAGCATAATCCTGACAAGATGGCGTGGAGAGCCTTGGCCAAAGGAATGATTCAGCGCTTATAGCTTTTAGAGGCGTTTGATTGGCGAAGAGCGGACCGGGCAAGACGGCTCGTCTTTTCACTGTTAGCCACACGAAATTTGGCCAAGCAGAGCAAACCGATAGGCCTAGTTTGCATCAGTTTCACATGGTAAGTATATGTATCACCAAACATGGAGTATAATACAAACCTCTCCTGTCTATACTTTGGTACAGATATATTCTTTTTGGCAGCAGCACTTGTCCAACATAAAATAAACCAACCGAAATGAAATTAAAGCCCAACCTTGACTTCTTTCTTGTTTCTGATGGAGAAAAAAGATCCAAAGGAAATGTATTTCAAAGCGAAAAGGAAATCCAGTAAGAAAAAAATTTGTGCTTCCATTTCATGATCACAACCCTGTTCTCTTGAGCACGTACGCCCTTTCGTAATCAGGTTGATTTGTTACGATTGTATTGTATTGTATTGTATTAGGCTACGGTTACAACAAATTTCTCTGTGTGAAATGCAAGCATAAGGGAAGAACGCGTCGCCAAAATCTGTCTCCGCTTTTTTCTTTCTTTTTTTTCCTTGCCTTTTTTCCCTTCTTCTTCGTTTATTTTTTAATCTGTAAGGGAAAACAACTTTTGTTGGCATATGCTATTTTGCTGGTGCAAGGTGCCACTTATCTGGAAAAAAAAAAGAATGGATGTTCTTCATTTTAGATTAGTGGGAGTAATCATGCTGCATGTAGGGGATCGGAGGCAGGGCCCCTGTGAATCACCACCCAGAACTTTTTTTTTCGGAGAGAGAGATATATTGAATTTGAAAGCAGTGCATACACATGCACAGATACATCTTGCATTCTTTCCTCCTACCATCTCCCCTCTCTTTCTGTCTGCCTCCCTCTCTCTCTCTCTTGTTTACACACAGTTGAATTGAAACCACACATACACACGCGTGTGCGCACTCACGCTCGCTTGCTGTCTCTCTCTCTGTGTCTTTCTTTCTCCCCTGAACACACACACACACACACACAGAGTCCATGCTGCGAAACTCGCAGCGGATCCGCTATTTTCAGCGGAAGAGCAGTTGATTTCAGAGAAAAAAAGTCACTCCCCAAATCCCCGCCCCCCCCCCCTCCCCTCCTGCAGGCTTCACTTTCATGATTTGCTGATGTACCCCTCCCCTCTTTCTTGAGACTCTACCAGTGCTGAGGGAAGGGAGGGTATGAGGAGGGGGGGTATGAAACCACTGTCAATGACTGTGGCAACTTTGGCATTGAGCCAAGACACTGACCACTAGCTCTAGCTGAGAATCCTTGACTGCTGAAAGTGACATAACCAAAACTGTTTAACACATCAGGCCTACCCAATAAATGAAGGGTGGCTGCGATTTCTGGAGGAACAAGTGCGACACTCAGTAGGAGGCAGTTCCCCCTCGAAAATCGTTGTGTGTTATTGATTGCACCCACCCACCCTGTTAGACAAGTGGGATGGCGTGTTGAGCCACTACCCCACTAATTCAGTTTTTGTATGGGCAGTGCTGCTGTTGTCCATGGTCCCAGGCTGCCTCTTCTGATTCCGTTTAGGCCTAGCTCTTTCTTTTGTGAGGAATTCCCACCAGCGTGCATTTTGTCTGTCTGTCTGTCTCTCTGTCCTTCTGTCTGTTAGTCTGACTCTCTGAGTAAATCTCTGGTTTTTATAACTAACCCCCAGTTTCCATGCTGAATCTAGCAAGCAATCATAACTTGTTCTTAGCCAAACAGTTAAAAAATAAATAAATAAATAAAACGTGCCGATTACAACACACCTGAATGTAGAATAATGCAGCTTATCTCGCATAACACGAAACTAGTATTAGCTTACTCGGGAAATCTATTTTGCTGACAAATGATAGATAATAATCAGTATAATAATGTTCGATGAAGTGATCATGATGCTGATGACGACGATGATGTGTGTTATATGTGGTGTTTGGTTTGGATGTTGATGGGTCAGTACATTATTTCACAGGAAGGGTTAAGTGTACACTCTCTCTGATATAAAGCAGAATACCATGAAATATAGTTGGCTGAGACTGCTTGTGTCTGAATGAACGTTTTGGGTGTAAACATTTCTATTGGGTCTGTCCTGCTTTTTCTTGTCATTCTCAGAATCTTTCAGTATGATAACAAGTTCGTCTGCGTGGTGTTCTTATGCTGCAATGATGTGTGTAACAGGATGGATGTTGTGCCAGTGGTCATTATCTCCAATTCGGGGATACGTTATAGGGGATGAATACTGTCTGATACATATATGTTTGTTATTGTTAATGCCATTTAAAGTGAGAATGTTAAACGACGTGTTTTTTTTATCATTGACTGATGATTCTTCCAGGACATGCTTTTCAACAAGATGGTTGTGGAAATAGTTGTAGTTGTTATGTGTCTGTTAGTTGTGTAGAAATGATCTGATACATCGACCAAGCAAGTGTCTACATTCTGTCAGGTTGTATTTTATTTTGTTGTTTCGTTGATTTGTTTTTTCGTATGTATGTGAAATACTCGAAGTGGAAATAAAATATTTGAAATGTTTATATGGTACTGCTGCACATGATAGTAAGTGCGTATTTGTTCTGGCGCGCGCGCCCTCGTCTCTGTGTGTGTGTGTGTGTGTGTGTGTGTGTGTGTGTTTCTCAGATCATGATATATGCCTTTGTGAGAGTGGGAGTGGGCACATTTACGTCGTGCCTATGCCAGTGCGACTGTGCAACACTCAAAACTGCCCGCTCAAGTTAGTGTGTGTGTGCGTGTATGCGTGTGTTTGTGCGCGCGCTCATTGAAAGCAAATTGTGCTTGAATACACACATTTCGCAAAGCGTCTTGAACTGAAACGGGAGGATTAAAACATGAAGCTGGAAACTCAACGACAGATCCATGCCTCAGACTTTCACCCACCGAACACGATCGACAAGCCGGTGAAACCTGTTTCGAAAGAACTGTTTAAAAAAGAAAAACTCTAAGGAACTTACAAAAGCACCCAAGTACACCAGTTTGCAATGCAAAAACAGATCCGTGATAATTATCATGTCGTCCATGTTTAAGTCCGCTGTGAACGCATATAAAACACCATCGGTTAATGAGGCTGGATGGATTTTGTGCGGAATATATTGACGGCTGGGCAACATAAACATCTTGTCAAGTTTCAGGGAGTGAGAGGGGGATAGAAATACAGAGAGATGAAATGAGATACATATATGTATATATAGAAAGAGAGAGAGAGAGAGAGGAAATGTGTGTATATATATAATTATATATATATATATGTGTGTGTGTGTGTGCGCGCGCGTATAATTATCATAACGCACACACACACACACACACACACACACACACACACACACACACATTACGCATGCAAACTGCTTTATTTCAACACAACCATGCACGCACGTACGCTTGTATGCACGCATACACACTACAAATTCCGTGCATGTGCACGAAGACACGCATGCATGCATATACAACATACACATGCGCACATGAAAAACGCAGGCTGTTAACCAATAATTATATTTCCCAACGTTCTCCCATACTCCCACCCCGTCCTCCTCCTCCTCCTCTACCCTTCCTCATGTTCGAAACAAGCGATGCGTACAGACACTGACAAAAAGTTCAGTTTAGGAAATACATGTGGAGTTCACACACACACACACACACACACACACACACACACACACTCACACACACACACACACACAGGGAGAGAAAGAGAGACGGGAGTTGAGGTGGGGGGGGAGGGGGGGGAGCACAGTCACGTAGTTAGAAAAAAAGTTTGTTTACCGGTTACCATGGTCATCCAATCAATCTGTCGCAAAGCTCCACTCCGCTTTGTCAGTTGTGTGCCCATGGTGGAGAAACAACATGACGAAATCATGGAGCGTCAGATTTCAGGGGACGGCATCAGTGGATTCCGTTGTTTTCGGTGAAAATGCAGGGGGTTTTGATTGCTGTTCTCAATAGTGAAAGAGAGTGAAGTGATCACACACACACGCGCATACACAAACACACACATACACACAAGTCGCGTGCAGGCACGCGCGCGCGGACACACACACACACACACACACACACACACACACACACACGAAGAGGCTGTTTATGCTCTTTTGTGTGCCTCTGTGTGTGTTGTGTAAGGGGTCGCAAGCATGCGCGCGTGTGTGGGAGCCGTCCAGTTCAGTTGCAGTTCTCTCTCTCTCTCTCTCTCTCTCTCTCTCTCCACGCCACGGTATTAGCTGTACGGGTCAAAACTACCCCAACTCTTTATCAATGATGTCGCAATACTGCGAGACATCCACAGGCACATGACTGAAATCACAAAAATGGCAAACGTGTGTTCATTTTGATACAGGCCTTCTCCCCCCACCCTCCTACACCTCATTGTTACTTGTTTTGAGAATCATGTCCCAGGCTACCATGCACTCTATAAAAAGGGCCGGAGAAAAACAGAGGAAAGGAAGTGTTTAATTAACGTCACAATTAGAAGAACGGTTAATTTCTGTCAAACAGTTTCTACATGCATCGCTCGATTTCATTAACTGAAATGAAGGCTGATAGTGTCATGTTAAAATCAGGTTTAACACATAGGGTGTTGACAGTCGAGGTGAGGGGTTGTGTCTGTATTCAGTTACTTTTTTTTTTTTTTTTTAATGACCGATTTCTGGAATGGCCATGTATACGTTATTTGAGGTAAAAACAAAACAAAACAAAAACTATATAGCTGCGAAACGGTAGCAAGAAACTGTAGTTTA